>NC_044911.1:30615684-30879303 GCF_001633185.2 Quercus lobata | reverse complement strand
CATTGGTCAGAGAAAAAGAGGCGTTGGTGCGGGTGCTGTTTCTTCAAGTAAGGGCTTTTGAACAAAACGTGTTTGATGATTTTGGTTTTATTTGAGCTACAATCCTTATGATAGAGTGTACTGAGGCCGCATTAAATATATGACGTGACAGCTTCTGATTGGTGGTATAAATAACCTCTTTTTTACCAGCTTGGGACAGAACGTTTTCTCATTTATCAGCCCTTTATTTTTAAACTATTTAGCCAAACAACCATTTTTCCAAATTATCTTGCAAAATATCTTGGTTTTTGTACTATGCAGAATTTTAAGTGGCAAAATATGTAAGGTCTATTTGAAATTCACTTATTTTGTTAAAATTGAAAACTTTTTATTGAAATTATTGTAAATAAAGATAAAAATTAGTTGAAATAATACAATGAACTTATGTATAGTATCAAAAAGTACAATAAACTCATAAATAGAGATAAAAATAAGTTAAATAATAAAATAAATTAAAAAAATTAATCACACTGTGGTTTCCAAAAATAAACGGATCAAATCAAATAGCCATTTTCCCATGGATTTTGCCTAAAATTTAAAAATAGAAAAGATAAAAAAGTGGATATATCGGGCGGGCCGAAAGAAAAAGTGGATATCGATGGATATGGTACGTTGCTTCCACGAGTAAACTCGAAACAGTAAAAACTTGAGTAAACACACTTTTGAGTCTGGACTCCGTGTCAGTGATAAAATGAGAATGGAGGGAAGTGAAGAAGATGGGTCAGACTCCTTAGGCATTACTTCTTCTGCTACAATGGAGGACTCGGAATTGGAACTGGAAGTGGAGAGGCAATGGAGGCTGTACGAGGCTTACAACGAGCTACACAGTCTGGCTCAAGAGTTCGAGACCCCATTCGAGGCCCCCGCGGTGTTGGTGGTGGGTCATCAGACGGACGGGAAGAGCGCACTGGTGGAAGCACTCATGGGTTTCCAGTTCAACCATGTCGGCGGCGGCACCAAGACCAGGCGCCCCATTACTCTCCACATGAAGTATAACCCTCTTTGCAGCCTCCCTCTCTGCCGCCTTGTCTCTGATTCCGACTCCACGCTTGCTGATGAAAAGTCTCTTCAACAAATTCAGGTCACATTTCTTCTCTATCTCTCTTTTTATATTTTTTATTTTTGATAATTCAATAGTTACAATGTTGGAGGGATGATTTGAATTCTACAAGGGTCTTGACGGAAACTATAGTTTTTTATTCTAAAATTTTCACCCACATGTAAACTATTACTTTGCACAATTGACATCCCAATTTGAAATAATTGTACCAATGTGGGAGGGGGAGGGGTGAGGACATGTCAACCAATTGAGCTACAGACTTTTGGTGAAAATAGCCTTATTAATTTTCGTCTAGTGAAATCTATCATGATTGACAGTTGATTTGAAAGAATTGTATCAATGTGCCTCATGTTGTCTAAATTGGGAGTTAAATGAGATGGAAACTGGATGTAATTATGAAAATACCCTTATTGGTTGCAATGAAAAATCGCAATTTTGGTCTAATTTAACTCTTAGTTTAGATCGTTTGGAGTAGAATGGTACAATTTTTTGAAACGAGGGTGTCAATTGTGCATTGCTTGGGGGAACATGGTGAAAGTTTATAATATAATGTGTTATTTGCCTTCTTTTTACTATTATTATTATTTAAAATTTGTTAGAATTCTCCAATTTGAATTGGTTATCCACGTGAGAGTGTGATTTTCTTCTTGTTATTGTTCTGTAGGCCTACATTGAAGCTGAAAATATGAGGTTGGAACGCGACCCTTGTCAATTCTCAACTAAGGAAATAATCATTAAAGTGGAATATAAGCATTGTCCAAACCTTACCATTATTGACACTCCTGGACTAATTGCTCCTGCTCCAGGTCGAAAGAATCGAGCGCTACAGGTTTAACGCAATACACTCAACCACTGTTTTTCTTTTTAAATAAAAAATTTGGATTGTAAGGGTAATTGTTTTTGCGTTCTGTTCTTGGCAGAGTCAAGCTCGTGCAGTGGAATCCCTTGTGCGAGCTAAAATGCAGCACAAAGAGTTCATTATATTATGTCTTGAAGATTGTTGTGACTGGAGCAATGCAACTACACGTAGGGTTGTTATGCAAGTACGTCCATTTCTCTTTTTCTTTTTTCTTTTTCATTTTTTAATTTACTTTACCCTATAATTGTATACTTTACTTTGCACTTAGTTTGATTAGGACAGTGTGAGAGAGTGCTCTAGGACAGCAGATCATCTTCATAGGAAAATATAGAAAGAAAGATTGAAGTTGGAACTAGAAAAGACCAGTTTCTAGGCTTAACAGTGCAAGAAATAGCCTGATGAATTTTCATAAAATAGATGACACAATGTTGCCTAAAATGACTATTTAAGAGACTGTTTGTACTAATCAATAAGATCTCATCCTTCTTTAAACATTTAGTCACAGGAATCTTTAAAAGAGCATGGACCAAAGAGTAGCTAATATGAATAGTATGAAACTAAACATAACTATGACACAGAAACTGGACCCATGCTAGTTAGTGAGAGAACCAAGCGAACTAGTGGATTCACTTTGCTTTGGACTTGGTTGCTCCTGCATCTTGCATCCTTCTTCTTCAAATGGTTTTATCACCAATCAATCTCCTTTTCCCATCTTAAACTAGTTCAGTTCACCTTGCATCTACTCATCACAGCAGCCCAATGGACAATTTAATTGAAAATCTAATAACAAGTGCAGAATAGTCTTAGGGCTAGTATTATAGAATGACAACAGTCTTCTTTTGCCTGGAGTTATTGAGTTTGCAATTATTTTTTGGGGCAAGTCACAAAGAAAAACCCTGATATTATCCCTATTCCTACCTGAGTCTACTACCTTCAGGCAAAAGTTTTGCAATCCTGCAAACAATTACAAATTTGAATTTAGTTTTCAGTTACACATATAGAAAGTGTATATATCGATAAACAAGTTTAAAAGCTTGAAAGTTTTAATGATATTTTACAGATTGATCCTGAGCTTTCAAGAACAGTAATTGTCTCGACCAAGCTTGATACGAAAATACCCCAATTCGCACGTTCTTCAGATGTGGAAGTCTTCCTTTCACCGCCTGCATGTACACTTGATGGCTTCATATTGGGTGATTCTCCCTTCTTCACATCTGTGCCTTCAGGAAGAGTTGGTTCTGAACATGATTCAGTTTACAGAACAAATGATGAGTTTAAACAGGTTTAGCCTACAACTACTCACCTTATCTAGCAACTCTAATCTGTTGATGTTTGAATGGTAGTGTTAAGACTTGCGGAAGTTTTTCCATGTTCCTATAGTCTGCCTGATGTTATCATCAAATTTCCTCTACTTTTGTAGTTGATTTTTGGTGGTTCTCTCACCTTAAGCTATTAAACCAGTTATGCTAGACATATACATTTTCAGTATTCTGTTTGGTCTTTATCTAAAAAGAAAAGAATTCTGTTGGTCTTTTTGCATCAAATTCATTCAAATTGCTTATGCATGATAGTTATAATAATTGTTCTGTCAGTGTTGGCTTCTTTATCTGCTTCGATGCTATTTAGTCAAGTATGCTGTCTGAATGAAGCATTATTCAACAAATTCAAGATTTGCCATAAGAACAACTTAATTAGGTTAATTTTTCCTGAAAACTTCAACAGTTTACTAACAGAAGGGGAGTGATGCTTCTAGTTGCATGATAACCCATATTCATTTGGAAAATAGCATGCTTCATAGTTCTAAAAACTGAACCGAACCAGCTTGTTCGACCGACTTAACTGTGTGCTGGTCCTATCCACACTCAAACTGAAAAAGTCAACCATCTTTCTTTTTTTTTTTTTTTTTGATAGGTAAACAAAAAAAAGCCAACCATCTTTCAAAACTATTCAACTGGTCAAACCTCCACTAGAACCTGTTTTTGTCTTAATAATTATAATTTTTTTGACTCATCCCACTAGAAAAAGAAGAAGTTAAGCTTATATGCATTGCTTCTTTTATCGAGGGAGTAAATGAGCTGCATAACAAACTTAACATTGAAAAGAATGTTATACCTATAAAAAAGCTAGTCTAAACATTTAATGTTCAAAACTCGTGATGGAATGTGGTATTAATAGAGATAGCATTTTCTTTTATTTTCCTAATATGAAACTCTCAATAAGTTCTTACAAATCAACAAGTCCCCCAATCAACTATTACCAATAACCACATTGAAAATTTACATGTTAATTGACAAGAAATTATTTTTTACAAATTTCTCTCATAAGTTCAAAATGAAATGTATCTCTCAAAATATGTTGTGAGAGCTCACAAAATATTTTGAGACATTTTAAATGAAATAGAGTATCAACAAAAAGGGAAAAAGGGAGTATTAATTTATTTTATTTATAGTATTAAAAATTATTATTTTAGTTGAATTATTTATGACGTAACTGGTCCGACCACCGGTTAAACCCTAGTTGGTTAGGTTTGATTAGAATACAGGGAATCACTCTTTTTCTAGTTTTTTGTCTAGTCGGGTATTTAAAGTAAAGGGTAAGATACAATATCAAGACTCACTTGTGATGCTTCATTCCTGTGCAACTATTACCAATAAATACATTGAAGATAGTTACGGGCAAAAAAAGACATTGCGAAGCTAGTGAGGAAAGCTGTGATCATTAAAGCTGTTTCAGAAAATATGATCCATGTAACCAACCCAAATAGTTGTTAAAAGATTTAGTAATCAACTGGGGTTGACATTTAGTTGAGTTGAGCACAGAATGCTTGTTGGTTGTTTTGTACATGTGAGGTGTCTATTGTTGTAATATTGATATGTGAATATGTTAAAGGTTATTTGTTTGTTTTATTTCTAATGTTGTTCCAAAACATGAGTGAATATTATAATGCAGGCAATATCCTTGAGAGAGGTGGAAGATGTTACATCTTTGCAGGAGAAGTTGGGCAGGACACTGTCAAAGGCAGAAATAAGTAGAATAGGTGTAAGCAAACTCAGATTATTCTTGGAAGAATTGCTGTGGAAAAGGTACATATATTTCTTCCTTTTACATTTTATTTTTTGCCCCTATTCTAGTCAAAGTACTCTTAGTTTTCCTGCAATATTCTGTGGCTAAATATTTGCTAAGATTATGCTTGCAAGGTATATGGATAGCATTCCACTGATCATTCCACTTCTAGAAAAGGAGTACAACAACACAACAAGAAAGCTGAATGAAATTAATCGGGAACTCAGGTCTCAAGTTTAACTCATAAAACATTTTTTTTTTTTAGGGTAAATTTTAGTTAAATTACCCTGAGATTTGGGTTAATGTCCATTAGATCCAAGACATTTCAAAATTGACCAACTTAGTCCTTAAACCCAATTTGTTCCCTAAACACTGTTAGTGCTATTAATTATTCTCACCCCTCTGTTCTCTCTCCTCTCTCGTCCATCTCTTTTCTCTCTCTGTGTGTATACCAAACCCAGCCATAGAACATCGAGCTAAGTTGCTAAAATCTTCACTATCCCTACACCTTTCTTTTGTGCCAACAACAGGTTTTTTCAGTCACCAACAAAATCCAATCTTTATTAATATAACCCATCAAAAAGCTGTTGATTTCTTCAATATAACTATTTGGGTCTCTGCAAAATCTTCAATTGCTAACATGGATTCACTTTCTTTTTGCTAAAACCCTCCAAACAGCAGATTTTGCAGTGATCCAAAATGACACCCACAAAATCAAATCTTTATTAATATAACCCACAAAAGCTGTTGCTTACTCCAATATAACTATGTGGGTCTCTACAAAACCTTCAATTTTTAACTTTTTCTCGTGTCTTAATTCCACCAAAACCCATATCTCACTCTCATTTTGTTTACCTTCGCAAACAACCCAAATTTATTGTGGTATCTGTGAACTCTGAGAGCGAATTAATATCATTAAAAATACCTAGAAAATCACTAAAGATTTGAAGCTCATGGCTTCTGCAAAGGTTAGACGAGAGAGAGAAGAGAGAAGAGAGAATCAGAGAGAGAGAGAGAGAGAGATCTAGAGAGAATCAGAGAGAGAAGTGCGGGATTAGAATAATTAACGGCACTAACAGTGTTTAAGGACTAAATTGGCTTTAAGGACCAAGTTGGTCAATTTTGAAATGTGTTGGACTTGATTGGCATTAGCTCAAACCTTAAGGTAAGTTACTGAAATTTACCTTTTTTTTTTTAATAATTGTTTGTTTGAAGGCAATATTAGACAGATTTAAATTTTGCCTAAATGGAGCTTCCTCCTTCTATAATAACAGTGTGGAAGGTGAGGTGGTGGGTTCAAGACTCACTAGGTTCATGTGTAACTTACCAATAATAATTGTAAATGAATCTTTTATTATAGTTTTCTTTCTTTCTATCTATTAATTAATTTTATTTTATCTTATTTTTATGTGCAGCACCCTGGATGAAGTGAAATTAAAGGAGAAAGGACGAGCATTTCATGATCTATTCTTGACCAAGGTCTCAATTAGGGCCCTATCAGTCTCTAGTAGTCATATTAATTATTAGTCCTGTCACGTGCCAATATCTAATTTTTGTAGGTGGCTTCATATTCTTGAACAAGGATAGAGTCTGGCAATGGAAAGACAGTGCATGAATTATTCAGGAAATTCTTAGTTTGTGGTGGGATTTGTACTTGAAGAGTACTTTAAAGTCCACATAATATGAAAAATATTAATAAAGAGTTCCTCCATACAACACACAATGTATATATTAAGCAAAAAAAAAAAAAAACTAAAATAGTAAAAAAAATGAAAAACAGCACCACAAATGAAATGTGGAAAAAAAACACTTTCAATACTATTGACATAATTTGCACCCACATGCACTAACATATCTATCTCTGATATTGGCATTGCTGACGTTACAATATTAAATCCCTATTCACAATTATCCATTTGAACTAACTACGCTTTATTACTCAGTTGTCGTTGCTATTGAAAGGGACAGTTGTTGCTCCTCCAGATAAATTTGGTAAATCATCTTGTTGTTGCTTACCATGGACAACTCAAATCATATTATTGATATTATCATTACACTGTTGTCATTGAAACTGAAATTACACTTTACTTTTGAACGTTTTGTCATTTTCTTCTCCTTCTGCTTTGTTCAATTCTGATAATCAGTGTCTTTCTATTATAGGTGAAACACTACAAGACGAGAGAATTAATGGAGGGGCATTTGTTGCTTCTGATGGTGTTCATTTTCCTCACAAGCTAATACCTGTAAGGCATACTATTGTCTGCCATTAGACATTTTTATGAGCTGAAGCTTTTATATATTTCAGTGCCACATAACTCAACACATGTTACTTAGCTGAAAAGCTGTGTACCTTTCTCTTTTATAGTGTATTTTACTTGTGTCATATTTTATTTTTCTTGAATTCTTGTTTAGTCTATTCTTTTTATGTTAATTTGGAGGAGCAAAATGGGCAAAAGGAGGGAAAAAATGATGTGGGGGAAAGTTATGAGGAAAGATATGATTATTAAGGATGTAACTAGGAAGATTGATCCTAACATGGTCGAGCATCATAAAAAAATTCATGTAGCCGACCCCAGTTAGTTGGGATTAAGGCTATGTTGAGTGAGTTGAGTTGCTTTTATAAATTCTACCCTGTAGCTTGTCACGACCTGAGGATATACTGGCCACATTTGAGTGATTCCACAAAAAGACTAGTCATGATTTGGAGTTTCCCGTGATTGCTTATATAGCTTAAGTCGACCTAATATATACTTGTTGCGAAACTCAGTACATGCCTGCATGATGCTATCACATTCCCAGTCAGTGGTGACTTCCATTCCAAATCCTGAGTAGGGGAAATCTCCCTCCACTCAAATCTATGAGGCTTTTGTTTGCCACATATGTTATCCAAAAGGACTAATCACAGTTGTAGCTTCTCATAATTACTTGTATAGTTTAGATTGACCCAATACATGTCCAATGTGAGATGGAGTACTGCATATGTAACATTCTAATTTATAGAATTAAATGGGTCCCCTAATCTAAATATAAAGAGATTTTCTTCTAAAAAATACTAATATGTGGATAAGTATTTAGTGAACTATTATATATCGAATGATAAGATTTATTGTTTCACAAACTTTTTAGATTTTCAAGAAAATTTATATAGAAGGGTTTCATTTGTGTGTAGAATGCGGGAATGCGTCTTTACGGGGGTGCACAGTATCACCGTGCCATGGCTGAATTTCGTTTTGTAGTTGGGGGCATTAAATGCCCTCCAATTACACGGGAAGAAATTGTAAATGCTTGTGGTGTAGAAGATATTCATGATGGAACAAACTACTCAAGGTAATGATGGTTTTCTAATTTCATCATGTATGTGGGATATTTTTTTTATATGTTATGATCCTAGTGTCCCACATGGATTAAGTATAAGCTTAACCATGTGTTTACAAACTCTTGGGCACCCTCTCCTTGCAAGCCGGTTTTCAAGGGTGAGTTCTACCCATGGGTTCCTAACATTTTAGCTTTTATAAATATTTGTTTTAATTTTTCTATCTGTCCCTTTTCTTTCTTCCTTCTTTTTGTGAGAAATCAGGACTGCTTGTGTAATAGCTGTTGCAAAGGCTAGGGACACATTTGAACCTTTTCTTCATCAGGTGATCAGTATTGTTACCTTTCAATATTTTTCTTTTTCTTGACTTTTGTGGTGTTGTGAGCAATGTCACACGCAGTGGAATAAAGCTGTTGGTGTCATTATGTTTTTGAAAGTATAATTCATCAACGAAATTTCAGTAGTAGATTAAGATATTTGAAAGAGAAGGTCCAGAGGGTGAGAGAGTAACATATCCCAAGGGGGTGCCTTGTGAGAGTGACAACTGTCTTTAGAAAAAGGGTGGGCTTGCTCTCTTCATAACAGCTATAGACTGCTGTACCCCTTTTATGGATTTTTTGTTTCTTAATTGCCAATATTTACTGTATAGCATATCTCGTCTTATGGTGGATCTATAAAAATTTTCCTTAGCTATAGCTGAGATCATGAATATTATTCAATTTTTTAATTTTGTATTTATAGATTTTGTGATTTATTGAAGAAGAGAAGATAAAACTGAAGAAAGTATGGGGATAGTATCCCTCCTAGCGTACCTGTTTGAGTGGGAAGTAAAATTACCTGGCAGAGTAATCTAATTAATTAAATTCATAAACCAGACTTGAATTCTTTGTGGGATTTAGTGTTATAATGACTTAATATTTTCAGGATATTGTTTTGATGATCATGATTACTCAGCAAGATGTACCAGATAAGATTAAATTTTTTCTTGTCATTGAATTAACGTCCAAAAGGGCATGTGGATGATTATTAAACCTTCAAATAATTTAGGATCTTCTTATTCGATGGCTTAATGTTAGTCAAAATTTTGTTACTATTACTATTTTGAAGTAGGTTCTGAACCCTTAACATTAATCTACACTCCTTATGGAAGAAGGAAATCCATTTGAACTAGAACTTTTTGGCATTTGTCAATTGTTAGTGAGTCAAAATTTTCTTGACCAATATCTCTTATTGTTTTGTTTTGATCCCCATCTACTACATCTATTCATGTTATTTGTGGATGAGATTGACTATATTCCTTGATAATTACCCTTTCAAATAAAGATTTGTGCATGCATTCATTGAATAGTTTGCATAATTTTTCTTCTTTCTCACAAATCACAAGGTTTGGTTTTTAGCTCCCTTATTGTTGCTTTCTCTCGAAAGCTAATATTTCTCACTTTCTGTTGCAGTTGGGTGGTAGACTGCTGCACATTCTGAAGAGATTGCTTCCTATCTCTGTTTATCTTCTTCAAGTATGGGCTCTGTCTGTTTGTGGATTGATGGCTTTTGTCCCTTATGTTTATAGACCACAGAAATATCATTTTTTAATTTGTCCAAAATTATAATATTATAATTTACTCATCCTGTATTCTTTGGTTTCAACAGAAAGATGGCGAGTATTTAAGTGGCCATGAAGTGTTTCTCAGACGTGTTGCTACTGCCTTTAACAACTTTGCTGAATCCACTGAAAGAGCTTGCCATGAAAAGTAACTGGTTGCCTCTTTTACAATTATATTATTTTGATTAGTCTTGAATTTTTATATACATGTAACATGCCAATACATTATTCTCATTGTTAGAAGGTAGCAATGGCCCTTGTCTCGATAAATAATATCTGCTTTAAAACATCAAAGTAGATGTCTGCATTTATAAAATCCTTTACAGCTAATGAACTTATAGACAACAGTGAAATTTTTAGCATGAGAAAATTTTCCTTTTTATCCATTCTCCAAGTATTCACTACCAGGAATTAATTTCGTGTCAATTTCTCTATTTCTTATTGTGCAAAAACTTATGTCTTTGGCAATATTAACGTAAAATGTAAGGCATTGCATCCATTTCTTGCAGTGTTTTCTAAAGTTTTTGTTTTTGGACATACACTGCAAAAATGTTGTTTTTTGCATTGAAAATCATTATGGAGTGTTAGAGATCAGCATCATATATGTTGTGAAAAAACATACTGTCCACTCCTAAGACAACTCTTGGAACTCAGCCCATTTGGTTATCTCAAAATTAGAGTGGTCCACCCACCCCATTTGGCCAACTCTAGAAAAATAACTACTGATGTTGGATTTGAAAGTATAATAGCTATTTTCCCGCCCATTCTAAGGATTAGATTCCATCATGTGACATGTCATGATGAGGGATCTATCAATTGGGAAAAAAATGTGATCATTTTAACCCAAACTATATGGAGGTTTAGTGACAGTTTCTAAATAGCTAAGGAGGTAACTTAAAATAACCCCTATCCACAAGGATGTAATTTGTATTTTGTACTCATGCATATTTTTAATTCTATTTTTGGTGGTGTACATCGATTATAGCGATTGTGAAGAACCTGAAAGTTTTTTGTTTTATCAAAGAATATCCTAGGTTCTGTCTTTTCGACGTTTCCCATATGCTCAGGTGTTCATAAGATGTTTTAGGATATTGCGTGTGCATGATGCTTATTAAAAATCGTCTGTTGTGTTTGCCCCTGATATCTTCTCTCATTGTTCAAAATGTTTTGCTGCAGATGTATGGAGGATTTAATAAGCACCACCCGTTACGTCACTTGGTCCCTCCACAATAAGGTTAATATAGTTTATTTACGAGGCATTCAAATGCCCATGAAAATAACCAATCCAACCCCTCTTGTGCTGTGCTGCATTTCAGATGGTTTTGCTTTCCTTTTGATATTAGCCTATGCTAAGTATATAACCATTTCTTGGATTTTACATAAGCATGAGTAACTTTTTTCTTTTTAGTCACTTCAGTGATGTAGTAATTTTGTTTGCTTGTTTATTTTATATTATAAATTTTGATTTTGATTTTTTTTAAAGTTTATATGTTTATGTATATGTATGTGTTTGTGTAATTTAAGGTTTTTGTATAGTGCACATGGAAAGGATATATTTGTGCCTTCAAATGCTAAAGAAAAGAGTATTGCCGTTGCATGTCTGCACATGCCTTCATATGCTAAAGAAAGAGTATAACATCTCACACGTGTATATAATGTAGGCTTTTGTATGGTGCATATGGAGAGGATATGTTTGTGCTTTTGATTGGTAAAGAAAACAGAATAAAACATGATTTATTTGTTGCAATGTGACTCTCAATAGCTATATTAAAAGTTAAGAACATGTGAAATGTAGCTAGTTTCTGCAATTAATTTTCTCTACTAATCATGTCACTGTTGATGTCAATTTTTAGAATCGGGCTGGGTTACGTCAATTTTTAGACTCATTTGGAGGAACAGAACAGTCCAACACAGGTGGTAATCCTTTGTTTGCTGGTCTCTCCCCTGATTCATCATTGGGATCCATTGCCTATGAGAAGCAGGACTCTAAGCCAAGGGCAGATGTAAAGCTCAGTCATCTGGCCTTGGGTACTGACTCAAGCTCTTCTATCCAGACATCAGAAACAAAGTTGGCTGATCTTCTAGATAGTACACTTTGGAATCGGAGGCTTGCTCCATCATCTGAAAGGATTGTTTATGCTTTGGTACAACAGATATTTCATGGCATAAGAGAATATTTCTTGGCATCTGCAGAGTTAAAGGTTGGTTATATATATATCCTGATTTCTGGTCATTGCTAGAGTAATTCAATGGAAATAATAACAACTGAGTGATGAGGGAAACGGTGCTAATTGGATGATGGACATTTCGAGCCTGTTTCTGAATGCTAACATTTTATTTTATTTTGTCAGTTTTGCTTGCTTTTATTTTCTGCATTTTATTACATGTCATGCTTCTGTCCTTATGTAGTTAGTTTTTTTCCCCTACTATGCTGTTTACTAGCTAAAGTATTTGTTGATTTATCACAACTTGCTGGTGAAACTAAATGTACAACACAGAGAGGGGAAATGATTTGATTTTCTTTAAAATATCTTGATGCATTCTTTTCTAGGCCTCATTTTTCTTTTCCCATTATTTCTTATTTGTGTATCTTTTGCAGTTCAACTGCTTCCTTTTAATGCCGGTTGTAGACAAGTTGCCTGCACTCCTCCGAGAGGACTTGGAATCTGCTTTTGAAGATGACTTGGATAATATTTTCGACATCACTAACTTACAACACTCATTAGGCCTGCAGAAGCGAGATACAGAGATTGAGCTGAAAAGGGTATTGCAATTATCTTTCCTTATCTTTTTCCTTGACTGTCAATCTTGGCATTTTCCCTTTTCCTCTCATTTGTTTGACCAATGTGCTAGTGCTTTCTCAGATTAAGAGGCTTAAAGAGAAATTCAGACAAATACATGAGCAGATTAGTTCACACAAAGTCATGACAAAGCCATCCGCGGATTCAACGAAGTGAACCTGATCCAAAATACTGCTGAATGCATCAGATGTGTGAGATGACATTATTCATTTGTTAGTTTACTGTTGACGCTTCTCCATTATATAATTCTGAAAGAAGAATGATCTGGTAGTCATTACAAGAATTTTTTATAAGCTTACTATATATGAAATATCTTTAGTTTGCTTCTTATTATGCTACGGGTTAATTCACCTTCAAAGTTAATTTCAATGCTGATTTAATTGTATTCCCTTTCATATGATTCTTAGATTATAGATTTCACTATTGGATAATAATATATCAGTAATATTTCACTTAGGAACTCAATTATGAGTGAAAATGAAGTTATACATAAGGGAGTAAATGGCTGCAGATTAGGTTGTTTTATTCTGTGATGACTAGTCATATTTGTAACTTTGATGACCCAAAAATTGTATGTGATTCTTTCACTTTTGATGCAACTTTAAACACTTTTTTTTTTTTTCAAATTTTCCCCTAGTTTTATGAGTTCCAATCTATAGGGTAATGATCAGGCTGTATGCCTTGAAAATGCAAGAATAGGCCTACCAAGTTTTAGATTGTTGTTAATTTGGTTCCTGTGTTATAAATTTGAGCAATGTTGATGCAGAGAGGATAGGTTGGTATGGAATGGAAAGAACTGGACAAAATCTAATGAAGAACAGGGGTCTATTTTTTCATTTGTTACTTTTGATATTTTCATGTAGTTTTCATAATTTTAGAATTTACATTTTATTTCCTTGATATAGGTGTTTTTAAGGGTTTCCTCAAAAGGAAATCTAGTTTAAAATTCAAAAATGAAATCTAAAATAATTTTGGTTGTGCTCCCTCCAAAATGTCACCTTTACACTTTCAAAACTTTTCGTTTTGGTCCTCTCCTCTCTATCTCCGTTAGTGTTACTGTTAAGAGCACAAAACATTGTGGTTTAGTGTTTTCATGAAAAGAAATTAAATTTTTAAAAAAAGAAAGCTAAAAAGGAGAAAAGAGGATTAATGATATGCAATGCTATTGTCAATCGCCAAGATTTAAGCACATAAATTTCTTAATAATATGCTCCACATAATTTTTTTGATTAATAATATGGTTGTAGGAAATGAAGGAGTTGGTTAGCTTCACAAGTCAGACTGAAATCATGATGGATCAATGCAAATAGAAAGTAGGGTGGAAACTACTGATGAGTTCATCTTATGGTTGCCTTCTAGTCATTTAAGAGTACATAGAAACCTAATGTTTCTCTCCTAAAAGTTCAATAACACTTAGATCTTTGAAATTTTTGGGCGGATGTAAAAAGGGTCCTGTTATTAAGTGTCCTAACGGCAATTGTCAAGGTAGAATTCTCAATACAGTCAAGCCACTTTTTCTAAGCAGTCAAAGCCACTTTCTTCCCAATGTAGTAGGGACCGTTTTATTCTCCTTCAGGATTGCCCTAAGATCACTTGTTGACATAGTCCATGTAAAAAATTGGGCCTTTTATTGGATGCCACAAACTTCTAGTAAAAGATCTAACATTGATGGTGGCAATGGTCACTGCTTTTGATATAGTAGAACTCATTTTTTGTATACAAGATCTATTAGTTGTCTATCATCACTTATCATGAATTTACCGTCTCATAGCGCATATTAGTTTGTCCATGACAGAAGAAAGTCAAATTAATTTAGCTACTCTAAATATCTATGCACTAGGGGAAAAAAAAAAAAAAAAAAAAAAAAAAACCAATTTGAATTAGCTCTATTTTCTTCATTTGCATCTTGGAACTTTGATTTGTAGCGCAGGGGTATGGATTCTAACATCTGCATTCTTCACCTAAAGTTCATAGCAACCCTTCCATTGCCTTGATCACTTTTTTTTTGATAGGAAACATTTGAATTTCATTCAACTGAAATTGTAAGACAACAGAGAGAGCAAAAGCATTACAAGCAGAATTCCTCAATAACAATATGCTCAACAGGACTTGGAATAGTTCTTTCCCAGACCTGTGACTTATCAGTGATCCTAGCAACTTTTGCAAGTTCATGGGCAACTCTGTTGCCTTCCCTTTTCAGATGATGAAAGGAACACTAGTTAAAACAAGAAGAGACTTCCCAAATATTCTGAACAATGTGACCAATCTCACCACCAAAGACCCCATCATTGATAGCTTGAATAACGGACAACATTGCCTTGATCACTTATATAGTAAGAGTATAAATTAAACAATTAACCCTGCATTCTTAACCTTCAAATGGGCCTAAATTGGAATAAGCCTTATTTTTATAATCCTACCGATCCTTATAAAATAAGAGTATAAATATGCACTCTTTACTAAGAACTTAATAGGCCTAAATTGGAATAAAATAAGAGTATAAATATGCACTCCTTGTTTACCAAAAAAATAATAAAATAGCACTCCTTTCTAAGAACTTAATATTAGGTGTAGCATTTCAAATCACAGAATCCTCCGGAAGAGCTGAACTAATAGGGATATCCAGAATGTTTTCAACCTCATGTGAAAAAAAATATAGACTTGACCACCTGAACCTTCGACTCCCCACGGTCACAATTGATCAGCTCACATACACGTGCATGTTCCTCCAGCAAATTTAAAGGAGAAGTGACCTTAAAGGTCGATAGGGTAGGATTTAGGAAGCCATTTATCAATCCAAATCTTAATCTTTTGACCATTTCCCATCCTCCATCATATTTGATATTTACATGTTGAATTGCCTTTAAATGGGTTATTTATAATTGAATTACCAACCAATTTGATATCTATTGAAATTATTTTTTGAAAAAATATATTTCAAAGTTATTTTCTAAACAATACAAAAACAAAAACATCGAGCTCATTGATGATACATCTTAAACAATGATCTTATAAATTTTTTTTTTTTTTTGGGGTAAGAATGATCTTATAATTAATTGCACTAGGAGATTGGTTTTTTTTTTTTTTTTTTTTACTGAAAAAAATGGTGCACCACAATAATGTTATTATTATTAGTTTATCACTGCTAGTATGTCTTTTTTCTTGGGACAAAGCCAGCTTGGCAAGAATTAATTAAGTGTGCGTTTGGATATCGCTTATTTTGATGAAAATTGAAAACAATAAAAAAATAATTTTCAGTTATTGTTCACACAAAAAAATACGGTTCATTTGCTTGTTTACACTATTCATGTCCAATGAATAGTGCAAGAGGCGCTGGTAAAAAAAAAAAAAAAAAAAGCAAAAAACGCAGACGCCAATCCAAACGGAGCTAAATCTGCTAATTTTTTTTTAATAATAATAATAAATAATAACTATTGTTAATGACTCACTCTAATTCTCAATCCCCAACCCACCCGAGTTTTTTTTTTTTTTTTTGAATCACACGAGTCTATTTAAGTAGCATAGTTTCCTCTAGGGCTATCCAATCGGTTGGATGACCCGACCAAACCGATTGAACCCGCTCGACCCAACAGTCGGTTCTAGATACCTAAGGTAGTGTTTGGATTCAACTTATTCTGCATCTGCGTTTAGTCATTTCCCGTTTCCTTTTTTTTTTTCTTTTTTCTGCACGCGTTTCAGTTTTAGGGGACAAAGTCACTGTTCAGTACTATTTATGCACTGTTTATGCATTGTTCACGGGACTCACAACCACTTTATTCAGAAAAATATTAAAAATGGGTCCCACGTACTATTTACACATTTAAAAATTATTTTACTACACTGTTTTCAGTTTTCAGCAAAATAAGTTGTATCCAAACGGATCCTAAGTCAGTCGGATAAGGGTCTAACTATTACAAAAACCGAAGTTTCAGTTCAAGTGACGGTTTAAAAGTTTGAAAACCTTAGCAACCGACCCGACCGAAACTACTACTCCATCTGCAGATTTAATTTCACTTTCACGTGGGTGGGTAAGTTTCTCCGGAATGAGATCCCATGCAATACCCTAGGTATTGCACGGTGTGCAATAGCACAAATCTCAACCCTTCATTTAATCTAATGACTCAAAACTTTGACACCTCACCAAATAAGAAAAAGATTTTCACCCTAAAAAATTTTCAAAGCCCGCCCACTGTTTCTACTTACTTGATGGGTATGAGTTTTCTCTCTCTCTCTCTCTCTCTCTCTCTCTCTCTCTCTCTCTCTCCCCTACGCAGCTGCCCTCCTCCTTGATCACTGCCTCTTCTTCAACCCGTTGTCACAGCAGCCCCAACTTATACCCATCAGCAAAAGCAAAGAAAAAACTGAAACTTACTATTTGAAACCAAACCCCCAAACATTCTGATGTAGATTGGTTAAGGAAGAATAAAATATTTTAATATTTTATGTTGTTTTCTTTTTTCTAGTTGAATTAGGATTTCAATTGTTTTTCCTTTCTCAAGTAGAAGTAGGTTTATTATTTCTTTTCCTAAAAGGAGTAAGAGAAATTCTATTTCTATAAATACTCTTCATAGAGGGGTTGATTATTATTATTATTATGCGTTGATTAATAAAAGTTTGTTAGAAATATTTTCTCTATTATTTTGCCTACTAACCTAATGTTCTTGTGGAACTTGGGTTTCGTGGAAGAGTTGTAGTAATTGTGTGTTACAGATTTTGCTTCTACACGCCTATGCTGCATCAATTGGTATCAGAGCCAGGCTAGGTTCCTACGATGGCACAAAGAGGAGTATGTGGGGGAAAACCTGTTGCCATAGATGACGTGTATGAATGCGATGAGGTTGTACGCGATGCGCAATTAGAGGCGTTCTTTCAACGAATGGAGGAGTGGTTTGATGCGCTTTCAAAGCAGCTCACCACCTTAGCCGTTGGAAGTCAACCTCAAAACTACCATCCAAATCCATGTTTTATGGAGGAGGAGGAGGATCTTGATATTGAGCAGGAGGGCTGCGATATCAAAGAGGATGATGAATACATTGAAAGAGTTTGTCTAGTAGATTGGGATTCTCAACCAATTTATGATGACTATCCTGAAGATTTTAGTCAAGGAGAAAAGATTGAGCTTGATAAAAATACATACAAGATGAGCCCATAACTCACATCGTTGATGAGACTTTCGACATTCAAAAACAAAAGGTTATTGATCCCTTTTGGGAGGATTTTATTGAACAAGAATTGATAGAAGTCAACAAGAGGCGTGAACGAGTGATTTTAAGTAATCTTTGTCGATGAGGAAATATGAAGTTTTTGGATGTGTGCATGGATTCTTTTTTAGTACTTGCTTCACATATCCCGCCGTGGTAAAAGAAGTCAAGAATAAAAATCTGTACATCAAGATTTATTATGAGTGAGAAAAAATTGATAAGTAGCATACTGATTCGTCTTGTCTTACACAGAAGAATAGGATGGAGAGGATTATTCGGGGTTCCAATTGATCGTGGAAGATTGCCACAAAACTCAAGGACGAGTTTTCCCCAACCCCGAGAGAATGATGCAGACTGGTTAAGGAAGAATAAAATATTTTAATATTTTATGTTGTTTTCTTTTTTCAAGTTGAATTAGGATTTTAATTGTTTTTCCTTTTTCAAGTAGAAGTAGGTTTATTATTTCTTTTCCTAAAAGGAGTAGGAAAAATTCTATTCTTATAAATACTCTTTATAGAGGGGTTGATTATTATTATTATGCGTTGATTAATAAAAGTTTGCTAGAGATGTTTTATCTATTATTTTGCCTACTAGCCTAGTGTTCTTGTGGAACTTAGGTTTCGTGGAAGAGTTGTAGTAATTGTGTGTTACAGATTCTGTTTCTACATGCCTACGCTGCATCACACTCACACTCTTCCTCTTTCTCTGTCTCCAAGTGTGAAGCTGTCTCAACTCGAGTGAATGTCTCTCTGAAGCGACACAGCCACTGGCCAGATCGGCGGTTCCGACGACACTGGTCTTTTTCTCATCGAAAAATCCCTAAAATCCCCGCTGGTATAGTCGCCGCCAGTGCCGACCAAATTTATCTACGATTCCTAGGCCGCTTCCTACATCGGACTTCGCAATCACAAGGAGGTGAGTTCTCTCTTTTGTATACATCGAATCGAAGTAAAAATTACTTATATAAAATAGACACATCATTGGGTAAGAGGAGAGCAGAATCAAAAAAATGGATAATTAGTGCTACAAGGGAGATAGCTAAAATATCTATTTTACAAGTTTGATGTTATAGACTATAGTGGTCAAATCCTATGCTTCTAGTTCTCGAATGTTTTTAGCCTGTAGTGTGCAAGAACTTCTTTACATGAGCTAAATTAGACAAGCTGTTGGGTTTCTGATATTAGCAATAACTGTTATTATTGGCACTTTTAAAGCTGGTTTTTGGGTAGGCACTGAAGGTGTTTGTTAAAATGCTACATAGAGTTTTTAGTTTATCTCTTTGTATTCTACCTTCTTCTTTTTTTGGAATTTTATATTAATGTGATGTTATGTACTTATCAAAAAAAAAAAAACTGTGATGTTATGTGTCTGGAAATTGGATTTTCAAGTTAGTGTATTATTGTTTAGAACTTATCTCAGGCAGACAGTAGACAAATTATTCTCATAAAAGCTATGATTTTGTATTCAAAATAGCACAAAAATTAAAAACCATTTATTTGTTAACTGTATTAAGTGGTCTGTTGGCTGCCCTAAATTGTTTTAGCAAATATCTAATAGGTGAGTCTTACTTTAGTCCTTCATGCTTTTAGATGGGAATAGACATTGAAAACTTTTAGTGCTCTTGGTTGGTAGTAAACTAATAGCATTGGAATAGCGAAAAATTTACTAGAAATGATAACAAAATATGATTTATTTCACAGTAATTTTCTCTTGGTAGTAATTATTCATATTTAGGTATTAATTGTTCTCTCATGTGGTATTCTCACATCCCTACAATAGGGACTGTGGACTTTTTTTTTTTCACACAATCAGTAGCAGATTTTCCACCTGAGGTTGCACACTTGAGCTTATGAATTGTGCAATGGTTTTAACTCTCTCCCTTTCCTTTTTCTTGTTTTGTATTTAAATAAATTTTCGAAGAATCCTTAGCTGCTAGTGCTTAACTTCAAGATGCATTCTATTTGTTGTTGATGGATTTCCAATAATAATTTGATTTTTAAGATGCTCCAAACAGGGAGATATTCTTCTTTTTCTTATTCTTATTGTTATTATTTGATTGGTTGAAAAAAATTAATGATATCTTTCATAAATCTGCAATGATGTTAAATGATATCATTGAGAAAGTGTTTTATATTTTATGTATAACTTAGCTATAATTATATTTGTAGGGTAGATTGAAAATTGCAAGTTTCAGATGGAATGTACACATAGTCAAGACGCAAGACATGAAATACCTTTAGTTGGGTGCTTTGAAAACTGTATTGCTTAGTAATGTATAGTAACTTTGGAGAATGTTATTGATGACTTAAAGAATTTTTATGTTAGGCCCCTTTTCAATCCACTAAAGAAGGATCATGGAGCTCTAATGATAAACTGAATCACGCTGGTGATTTAGGTAACGTTATAGCAGAATGTGATTTCATTTGCTATTATACAGGAAATTAATTGCGGTCTCATGTATATCTTCGATTCACACTTATGGAGTAGCTGATTTTTCTATTAAGGACAACCAAGTAATCCATTTATGTCAATTATAGACTTATAGTATCATGCTTTGGCTGCCAAATCTATACTAAATTTATATTTTCTCTTCTTTTTATTGCATTTTAATTTGAGGCACAAATTAGATATGTCACACAATAAATTGGGAGGGCAGTTAGTATGAGACTCTGTATAACAAGTCTTCAAAATAAAATGGGATTAATTTTATTTATTTTAAGTTTTTATTACCTTTTACAATTCCTTGGTGTCACTATGGGTGTTATTACTTGTTAGTTTACCTAAACTGATGGCATGAATATCTTAATTTTTCTCTCTAACGTTTTTTTCCTTGTAGATACTTTTCATTGGATCTCATTCCATACTTGGGAGGGCAGTTGTTGTGAATGCTAATCCTGATGATTTGGAAGCATGAAAGGCCATTGGTTTAAAGCTACGTGTATCTCTATAAGATCTAGCTGAATATTGTGTTTTGCTTGGTGAGGTGTGCGTGTAAAAGAACTCCTCAAAACAATTTGGAAACCAACTTTGGCATATCAACTCCTGAATAAGCAATGTTACAGCAAATTTAATTTGTATAAGAGGCTTTCTCTCTTGGGGCTGCAGTAATAAAATTAGAGAAGTGTTGTGGTTTGATTCTTGTTAACAGGAAAAAAATTTAGCTTTAGCTGGCTAAAAGTTTAATGTATCTTGTGAGAAAAGGTTTTGAAGCATTCCATGATCAATTGAAGCGCCGTGTATCTTGAAGTCAGCCTAGGCTAATTTTCAGTTTTAGTGAAACATTGAATGTATTCTCTAATTTTAACACATAAAAGTTTCCTTATTTATTTATACAACAATCTTTCAAGAATGTATAATTCAAACCAAGAGAATGTACTAACATGTTTTTTAACCTTTATTGATATTATTTAGCAAATGCAATTGATTGTGTGATTTAATTTTAATTTCTAATGCTTCAAGTTGAACTAGTAGAACAATTTTGATGTTGCATTACAGTCACAAATTGATACATGAGAGGAAAGATAAACAAGAAAAGGATTTGATCCATGAATGAATGATATGCTATTGAAATGTAAACTTTGATTACAAGAACATAATAATAATAAGAGTTCTAATAAAATATACACATCCATCGGCAAAGAATTGCCAAAAATAGATAGTGCCAGCACTTTTCAATTGTGTTCTCATATTTATTCTTTTTTTTACTACACTTTTGTAAACCAAAAGAAGAATTAATCCTTAATGGCTGAAGAGAATGGTCAAATTTTAAAGTCATTCCTACCATCCAATGATTCAAAAGAAAACAAAAATAAAATTATATTGAATTGTACACTTCGCTCAGCCATAATAACAAGAATTTTATTGAAGTATACACTTTGATTACAAGGTTATAATAATATTATAGCTGATAATAAATAACTTTTTCAACCATCATGATACATATTTCCATTAGAAAAGAGGAAAAAAAAAAAGTATTGTGTGCTTGAAGATTAACTTGTTGGAAACTTCAACTCCATGCACAAGAAGGGTACATTTCTAAAACTTACCTATGTAGAACTTGTCTATCTCTGAAGGACAAGAGAAGAAGGAATGCAAGTTAAAAGCTTCATCGTCATGAAAACTAAGAATTATGTATTTTTGTTGATAAGTTGGTAACTGGTAAGAGCGAAGTCTTTAAAGTATGGTAACGATTAACACCCAATTTCCTAAGTCCTAACCATCATGAACATAAGAAAATTAGTTTCAAAGCACAATAATGATCTATGATGGTTGTTAGTCGAGTTGTGAAAGTACCGTAAGTTATAAAAAACATGTAACCAAAGTGCCTAGAAATTAAATAAATAAAGACTAAGATTAAAGAACCAATTTCATTTAGACACTACAAAAACAAACTTTATGGCCTGTAGTCTACATCTATAGCAATTTCTAGGAATGCCAGGACAAGTGAAAATTTAAAAAAGTCCATTTTGTATAATTTTGAACTTGAAAATCTGTACAACCAAGTGACACTCAATACGGATCATTCAAGACAATAAAAGCATTTTTTTTTTTTTTAACAACCTGTCTACAAGAAGTCTTTAAAGTCAAATTTGCATAATTACCTCCAACTGCAAGTTAAAAACTCTATTTAGTTTCTTCTTTTTTCATGTTGGATGCAGCTGCTAACTATCTAAGGCATGCTTTTTTTAACAACCTAAGATGAAATATATGCTGTCAAAATTTTTCCTCAAAAGCATTTTTCAGTGTGTTGAACATTCATTTTTTGGTTAAACACTCAAACAAACAGCTCCACAAGGTTCAAACTTTCATCATTAGGAACCAAATAATAACCCTTCGAAATTCAACAATAAAATTACCCTTCAGATGTTATATATAGGCTTCAAACATCTGGATCATCTCATCTATTTTATGATTTGAAAGAACAACACCAATTCATTAATGGCTCTCTCTTTCACTTGATAATGATATTCACAAAAAAGCTGATAAATGATTAAACATGCAATATGAACATCATGTCAATGCTTGAATTGAAATAGTGGCAAAGTTCATAAATAGTTTATATATGGGACCTTTCATCTACATATAGGGCTGGTTGGAATTTATTGAGGTTGAAAATGTGACATAGTTCATGCATGTTTGAAATGTTTTCACCAAAAATTGCAAAAGGAATGAGACATCTACATCCGTAAAGTTCGAAATTTAAGAGCTTCTATCAGTATCATACTATCATGTAAATGTCTTCTAGCATCTTACAAAATAAAACCCAGTGAACTATGAAAATCAGAGGGGGTGTAGACTATATGGCAAAAGTTACACGAAATTACAATGGTTTGCAGAAAAAGTAAGCCTCGTCTGTCCAAGAAGACTAGGCCTTTCCCATATATATGTTCCAAGCATCTTATTAGGTGCAGGCAATATAAGAACTGGTTTTTAATTAAAACTCATAAAATTCCAAACTTAGAACTATAAGCATAATTCTGCAACCATTACATTTTCCGTTAACCCAAAAACACACGCAAAAAGCCGCTAAATAGATTTTTTGAAAATGAATTTTAGAAATGACTGGAACAACCGAAGTAGTGTGCTCCAAGAACTGATCCAAACCAAAACCTAACGATCGGACTTCAACAGAGACAAACAACAAGCCGTTGAAATTGACACCCACTACTGCTTTTAGAAGAGCTCAGAGTAGAGTGTGGGTGGTAGAGGCGGAAAGAGATTAGTGGATTTTAGAGTAATCCGATGAGACCGAGCCCACTCTTGTCAAATCGACGAGGTGGAGTAATGGTTGTGCTAGAGGCACAGTCGGGGTTGAGAAAAGAGCAGAGAAGAGCGTCAGGGAAAGGGAGGCAGAGAGAAAAACCCTGATGGAAGAGAGGGAAAGAAGAGAGTTTCTAAAATTCAAATTTAGGGTGTAAACCATAGTTTTCAGAACCGGACCGGACCGGGAGGTCGGACCATGAAAACCAATTTTTTAAGCATAAAGAACCGGATTTTTTGTTAATTCCGTGAATCGCTAAAACTGGGGTTGGACCGTACGAACCGGTGAGAACCGTGCAGTCCAACCCCTTAGCAATTTTTTTTTTTACAATTTTATTCTACTTAATTAAATTATCCATCTCTTACAAGAAATTAAAAAAAAAATTATAATTAAAATCCTTCAAAGATATTCAACTTTACTTCAAAAATTAATCATAAATTTTAATTTTTTATGGTTATTATTTATTTTATTAACTTTCTATATATAGATATATTGTCAATTTTGCTAGTTTTATAAATTTAATATCTATATTTAGGCTTTAATTAATTATTTAATTAATTAAGACATCATCACGGTTCAACCCCGGTTCGATCTTGGTTCGATCTCAAAAACCTTGAACCTCTCCCTTCTCCCTTTAACGGTTCAATGAACGGTCCGGATCTGAAAACCTTGGTGTAAACAGGTGCTGAAGTGAAAAATGAAAAGAGGAGAGAAATAGGAAAAATTTGAAGCACGCGGATTGTCAGCTTGTACATATGATATGTCAATTTTCCGAGCATTAGATTTAATCTATGGCTGATATTGCAGCTATTGCATACCATGTAATAATACCCTAGCTATTGCACGGATCGAACCCAGTTTCTCCATGATTAAATAGACTTTTGTATTTTGTCACGTCAGTGAACAGTAACTATTCATCACAAATTAACTATAAAAAAGTTTTATTATGTCAGTAGCTATTCAATATCAATAGTTTTTTACCACAAAATTAACTATTTAAAAATTGTTTGACAGTAGCTATTCACGTCACTTTGAACTTTGAATCAATGTTAGGCAATAGCTATTCACGTGAGCATTAATAGCTTTGTCCTATTGCAGTTGCTGGGCTCAATGCAATTTTATCTTAAATAACCAAATGAAAACAATAATATTAATGGCTCCGTATTCATAATTTCTCTTTAAAGTTCAAACCGTAGCTTGACTCTTCCCTACCATCGATGACCATTGCCGACGAGTTTCACTTCCTGTTTGCCGATGAGTTTAGCTTCCTGTTTGTTAACATGTGTTGGGTGTCCTATCTCTCAAGTATGATTTCAAAATCTCATTTTTCTTTTTATCTTCTCTCGTTTCTCTCATTATCTCCGTTCCAAGCTCAGTTTTTGCCATTTCAAGCTTTTTCTTTGGTTGATTTTTCCTCTCTTTTTGTTCTTTTCCTTCAAACCGATCACCCGAAGAATCCGACCCACCCAACCGAAGAATCGAGACAAACGGTTTCATCTGACCATTCGGTCAACAACGGGTGAGAAATCTGTTCACCCGACCTAAGCGGGTCAAGTGACGGTTTGACCCCAAACCCGATCCGCCCGATCCGTGGACAGCCCTAGTTTCCTCGGGCATATGCGTGGTGAATGTATCGTGTTTTCAAAAAGATGATGGTTATTGCAAGATTACAATGTCATGGTTTAGTATTTTGGCTCCGGAGATCCTGTTCTACACCATCATCTTCTTCCTCGAGAGACAGAATCAATCAATCTCCGTTTGCTGTCTTGAAACTTCCGACAAGAACTTTCTGTACTGCAGCCAGGTAATTTAGTAGCTACCATCCAAAATTTACAACTATAACTAGTTTCCAAAATTGGAACTGTTTTCCCAAGTTTGTATTTTGAAAATAAATTAAAACACTCAAGATTTAAGTTGCTGCTGTAGGAGTTGCTCACACACCGCCTTAGAGGGTCGGGCCATCCCAAATTCGTTTAGCAATGACTCATTTTACCTGTTAAGCAACATTATTGCAAATTACCTAAAGGGGCATAGTTTCCTCCGTCAACAAAATACTCATGTTTAACAACTCTGGCGATTCGAAGCTCGCTGCAGTAAAGAAAGTTCTCGTCCGAGGAAACTATGCCGCATTAGGTATATTATTGTTTTATTCAAGGTGTTGCTTAATAGTTGCAATGAGTCATTGCTAAACGAATTTGGGATGGCCCGACCCTCTAAGCCGGTGTGTGAGCAACTCCTACAGCAGCAACTTAAATCTTGAGTCTTTTAATTTATTTTTGAAATATAAATTTGAGGAAAGCAGTTCTAATTTTGGAAACTAGTTATAGTTGTAAATTTTGGATGGTAGTTACTAAATTACCTGGCTGCACAGTATATATGTAGTGGCTAAACTTGATTGACAAGCAAATATTAATTGGAAGAATATTTGGCTTAAGAAAGGTATATTTCTTTGTTGTCCTCCAAAGAAGCTTGAATTAAGCTCATTTTGAGCTTGCTATTGTGCGGGGCTGGCCCTTCCTTTAGGCAAGATAGGCAATTGCTTAGAGCCACAAATTTTTTGCAATGAGTTAGCTCGTTCTTCTCCACAAAATGTTCTTGTAGAGTATATACTATAAATAGGTTTATTATGTAGTATTTGATTAATTGGGATTGTTAATTCAAGTTTTTCTTGACCAACTTCTATTTTGTTATCATTTCATTGTCACAGTATATATAGTGTACAGAGAGGAAGAGATATGAAAGAAAAGCCTAAGTTTTAAGTGTACAGGATGGTTTTGAAGAATTGGGGTTTGGGGAATTTTGATTGAGATTACCACTGACTTGTTTTTATTGAAAGTGACACTGGAGTGACTTGTTTTTGTTATGTTTTCTTGAGTACTCATACTTAAAAATTTACCGTTTTGTTGGGTCTCATTTGATTGTTGGAGATGAATGGAATCATTAAATCAATATCATTTTTAATCCATCATTCTTTCTCTGAAATAAACAGAAAATATGGAATTTTAATGTTGTCTATGAGCAGTAGTGATTATAATATAGGTTGCCTATTTTCTTTGATCAAGCAAGTTCCTCCTATTTCCGCTAGAGTACATATGAAAGTTTTTTTTTTATCAAAGAATATCCTAGGTTCTGTCTTTTCCACGTTTCCCATATGCTCAGGTGTTCATAAGATGTTTTAGGATATTGCGTGTGCATGATGCTTATTAAAAATCATCTGTTGTGTTTGCCCCTGATATCTTCTCTCATTGTTCAAAATGTTTTGCTGCAGATGTATGGAGGATTTAATAAGCACCACCCGTTACATCACTTGGTCCCTCCACAATAAGGTTAATATCGTTTATTTACGAGGCATTCAAATGCCCATGAAAATAGCCAATCCAACCCCTCTTGTGCTGTGCTGCATTTCAAATGGTTTTGCTTTCCTTTTGATATTAGCCTATGCTTAGTATATAACCATTTCTTGGATTTTACATAAGCATGAGTAACTTGTTTCTTTTTAGTCACTTCAGTGATGTAGTAATTTTGTTTGCTTGTTTATTTTATATTATATATTTTGATTTTTTTTTTTTTAAGTTTATATGTTTATGTATATGTATGTGTTTGTTTAATTTAAGGTTTTTGTATAGTGCACATGGAAAGGATATATTTGTGCCTTCAAATGCTAAAGAAAAGAGTATTGCCGTTGCATGTCTGCACATGCCTTCATATGCTAAAGAAAGAGTATACATCTCACACGTGTGTATAATGTAGGCTTTTGTATAGTGCATATGGAGAGGATATGTTTGTGCTTTTGATTGGTAAAGAAAACAGAATAAAACATGATTTATTTGTTGCGATGTGACTCTCAATAGCTATATTAAAAGTTAAGAACATGTGAAATGTAGCTAGTTTCTGCAATTAATTTTCTCTACTAATCATGTCATTGTTGATGTCAATTTTTAGAATCGGGGTGGGTTACGTCAATTTTTAGACTCTTTTGGAGGAACAGAACAGTCCAACACAGGTGGTAATCCTTTGTTTGCTGGTCTCTCCCCTGATTCATCATTGGGATCCGTTGCCTATGAGAAGCAGGACTCTAAGCCAAGGGCAGATGTAAAGCTCAGTCATCTGGCCTTGGGTTCTGACTCAAGCTCTTCTATCCAGACATCAGAAACAAAGTTGGCTGATCTTCTAGATAGTACACTTTGGAATCGGAGGCTTGCTCCATCATCTGAAAGGATTGTTTATGCTTTGGTACAACAGATATTTCATGGCGTAAGAGAATATTTCTTGGCATCTGCAGAGTTAAAGGTTGGTTATATATATCCTGATTTCTGGTCATTGCTAGATTAATTCAATGGAAATAATAACAACTGAGTGATGAGGGAGACGGTGCTAATTGGATGATGGACATTTCAAGCCTGTTTCTGAATGCTAACATTTTATTTTATTTTGTCAGTTTTGCTTGCTTTTATTTTCTGCATTTTATTACATGTCATGCTTCTGTCCTTATGTAGTTAGTTTTTTTTCCCCTACTATGCTGTTTACTAGCTAAAGTATTTGTTGATTTATCACAACTTGCTGGTGAAACTAAATGTACAACACAGAGAGGGGAAAGGATATGATTTTTTTTTAGTATTTTGATGCATTCTTTTCTAGGCCTCATTTTTCTTTTCCCATTATTTCTTATTTGTGTATCTTTTGCAGTTCAACTGCTTCCCTTTAATGCCGGTTGTAGACAAGTTGCCTGCACTCCTCCGAGAGGACTTGGAATCTGCTTTTGAAGACGACTTGGATAATATTTTTGACATCACTAACTTACAACACTCATTAGGCCTGCAGAAGCGAGATACAGAGATTGAGCTGAAAAGGGTATTGCAATTATCTTTCCTTATCCTTTTCCTTGACTGTCAATCTTGGTATTTGCCCTTTTCCTCTCGTTTGTTTGACCAATGTGCTAGTGCTTTCTCAGATTAAGAGGCTTAAAGAGAAATTCAGACAAATACATGAGCAGATTAGTTCACACGAAGTCATGACAAAGCCATCCACGGATTCAACGAAGTGACCCTGATCCAAAATACTGCTGAATACATCAGATGTGTGAGATGACATTATTCATTTGTTAGTTTACTGTTGACGCTTCTCCATTATATAATTCTGAAAGAAGAATGATCTGGTAGTCATTACAAGAATTTCTTATAAGCTTACTATATATGAAATATCTTTAGTTTGCTTCTTATTATGCTACAGGTTAATTCACCTTCAAAGTTAATGTCAATGCTGATTTAATTGTATTCCTATTTCCCTTTCATATGATTCTTTGATTATAGATTTCACTATTGGATAATAATATATCAGTAATATTTCACTTAGGAACTCAATTATGAGTGAAAATGAAGTTATACATAAGGGAGTAAATGGCGGCAGATTAGGTTGTTTTATTCTGTGATGACTAGTCATATTTGTAACTTTGATGACCCAAAAATTGTATGTGATTCTTTCACTTTTGATGCAACTTTATATACTTTTTTTTTTTCAAAATTTTCCCTAGTTTTATGAGTTCCAATCTATAGGGTAATGATCAGGCTGTATGCCTTGAAAATGCAAGAATAGGCCTACCAAGTTTTAGATTGTTGTTAATTTGGTTCTTGTGTTATAAATTTGAGCAATGTTGATGCAGACAGGATGGGTTGGTATGGAATGGAAAGAACTGGACAAAATCTAATGTAGAACAGGGGTCTATTTTTTCATTTGTTACTTTTGATATTTTCATGTAGTTTTCGTAATTTTAGAATTTACATTTTATTTCCTTGATATAGGTATTTTTAAGGGTTTCCTCAAAAGGAAATCTAGTTTAAAATTAAAAAATGAAATCTAAAATAATTTTGGTTGTGCTCCCTCCAAAATGTCTCCTTTACACTTTCAAAACTTTTCGTTTTGGTCCTCTCCGCTCTATCTCCGTTAGTGTTACTGTTAAGAGCACAAAACATTGTGGATTAGTGTTTTCATGAAAAGAAATTAAATTTAAAAAAAAAAAAAAAAAAAAAGCTAAAAAGGAGAAAAGAGGATTAATAATATGCAATGCTATTGTCAATCGCCAAGATTTAAGCACATAAATTTCTTAATAATATGCTCCACATAATTTTTTTGATTAATAATATGGCTGTAGGAAATGAGGGAGTTGGTTAGCTTCACAGGTCAGACTGAAATCATGATGGATCAATGCAAATAGAAAGTAGGGTGGAAACTAGTGTTACTGTTAAGAGCACAAAACATTGTGGTTTAGTGTTTTCATGAAAAGAAATTAAATTATAAATAAATAAATAAAATAAAATAAAATAAAAAAGCTAAAAAGGAGAAAAGAGGATTAGTAATATGCAATGCTATTGTCAATCGCCAAGATTTAAGCACATAAATTTCTTAATAATATGCTCCACATGATTTTTTTGATTAATAATATTGTTGTAGGAAATGAGGGAGTTGGTTAGCTTCACAGGTCAGACTGAAATCATGATGGATCAATGCAAATAGAAAGTAGGGTGGAAACTACTGATGAGTTCATCTTATGGTTACCTGGGTCAATTTGGTATGTGTATTTAAACAACAATTTTCAATTTTTTGGAAATATGTGTAGGTGAAAAAATATGTGGAAATACGTGTAATGATGTTTAAAAACTGAAAACGTGTTTAAACACATGTACCAAATAGACCCTCTAGTCATTTAAGAGTATGTAGAAACCTAATGTCTCTCTCCTAAAAGTTCAAAAATACTTAGATCTTTGAAATTTTTGGGTGGATATAAAAAAGGTCTTGTTATTAAGTGTCCTAACGGCAATTGTCAAGGTAGAATTTTCAATACTGTCAAACCACTTTTTCTAAGCAGTCATAGCCACTTTCTTTCCAATGTAGTAGGGATCGTTTTATTCTCCTTAAGGATTGCCCTAAGAGCACCTGTAGACATACTCCGTGTATAAAATTGGGTCTTTTATTGGATGCCACAAACTTCCAGTAAAAGATCTAACATTGATGCTGGCAATGGTCACTGCTTTTGATATGGTAGAACTCATTTTTTGTATACAAGATCTGTTAGTGTTCTATCATCACTTATCATGAATTTACCATCTCATAGCGTATATTAGTTTGTCCATGACAGAAGAAAATCAAATTAATTTAGCTACTCTAAATATCTGTGCACTAGGAAAAAAAAAAAAAAAAAAACCTATTTGAATTAGCTCTATTTTCTTCATTTGCATCTTGGAACTTTGATTTGTAGCGCAGGGGCTAGTTGTGTGTGTGCAGCTTACTTAGCCCAAAACCCTAATGCCATTTTGAGGTTGGCCTCCAACTCAACCGTGATGCTCTGAGTTGCATCAATGGGCATGGCTATATATTCAAGTATGGATTCTAACATCTGCATCCTTCACCTAAAGTTCGTAGCAACCCTTCCATTTGCTTGATCACTTATATAGTAAGAGTATAAATTAAACAATTAACCTTGCATTCTTAACCTTCAAATGGGCCTAAATTGGAATAAGCCTTATTTTTATAATCCTACTTATCACTTATAAAATAAGAGTATAAATATGCACTCCTTACTAAGAACTTAATATTAGGTATAGCATTTCAAATCACAAAATCCTCCGAAAGAGCTGAATTAATAGGGATATCCAGAATAGTTTTAGCCTCATGTGAAATAAATACAAACTTGACCACTTGAGCCTTCGACTCCCCACGGTCACAATTGATCAACTCACATACACGTGCATCTTCCTCTACCAAATTTAAAGGAGAAGTGACCTTAAAGGTCAATAGGGTAGGATCTAGGAAGCCATTTATCGGTCCAAATCTTAATCTTTTGACCATTTCCCATCCTCTATCATATTTGATATTTACATGTCGAATTACCTTTAAATGGGTTATTTATAGTTGAATTACCAACCAATTTGATATCTATTGAAATTATTTTTTGAAAAAATGTATTTCAAAGTTATTTTCTAAACAATATAAAATAAAAACATCGAGCTCACTGATGATACATCTTAAACAATGATCTTATAATTTTTTTTTTTTTTTTTTGGTAAGAATGATCTTATAATTGATTGCACTAGGAGAACTGTTTTTTTTTTACTGAAATAAATGGTGCACTACGATGATGTTATTATTATCAGTTTATCACTGCTAGGATGTCTTTTTTCTTGGGACAAAGCCAGCTTGGCAAGAATTAATTAAATCTGCTAAAAAATATTTTAATAATATAATAACAATAATAATAATAAATAATAAATAATAACTATTGTTAATGACTCACTAACAACTTGTCATTTAAGATTTGTTGTAAAAATATTGTAAACATATCATTTCTCTAGATCCTGTTATCCTAATGGCAAGGACACGTGTTTCACATTTGTAACCCAGGTTCTCCTTATTTTAACGGAACTACGTCGTTTTGGGTTTGTATATAACCCTACTAACCCTACGTTTTATCTCTTCTCTCTCATTTCAAACTGTAACCGTTCTCCAGTCTCTCAGAAACTAAGTTCAAGAATCCCAAAAACGTTTAACCAAAAAAAAGAAAATACAATCTTTTTGATTCTGAGTATATTTTTCTTGTGTTTGCTTGGTGAAAATGTAGGAAAGCAAAGGGAAATAGGTTTTTCCTTACTTTGGTATGTTCTCTATATATATACATGATTTTGAGTATATTTTTTGTGTTTGCTTGGTGTTTGGGTGCTGAGAAAATATGGGAAAGCAAAGGGAAATAGTTTTGTGATGTTTCCTTAATCTTAGTTTGTGTTTTATGTTTTTTTTTTTTTTTTTTTCCTGTGTTGCTCTGTATTCTGTGTTGAAAACAGAGTCTGTGTTGGTTGCTTTTCTTGTTAGTTTTTGTACTGATTTTGTCTTCCAATAATGTCTCTGTTTGATGAAAAAAATTCTTCTTTTACACCGACCGAACCGAACCCATTACACCATTTTAAGCGGCATAGTTTCCTCCTATTCGAAACATCTCGCTCTCAATCGAATCGAAAAGCCAAAAACCCTAAATCAGGAATAGAAACAGAAAGCTAGCTATGAGCATATGCGTTCATCTTCTTCCTCAGGAAAGGGAAAGAGAAATAGAATCTATAAAGACTCCTCTATCTCGTTTGCTGTCTTGAATCTTCCGAGAACTTCTGCACTGGGCTCTTATATCTACATTTTTCACGATTCTGTCACAAAATACTTATGTTTAACAACTCCGGCAATTGGAAGCTCGCTCCTCCGATGAATCACCTTAGAACATCTCCTCAAATCATTGTTAAACATAAGTATTTTGTTTATGGAATCGTGAAAAATGTAGATAGCAGTAAAGAAAGTTCGTCGGAAGTTTCAAGACAGCAAATGGAGATAGAGGAGATGACATTAGATGTGTGAGATGACATTATTCATTTGTTAGTTTACTGTTGACGCTTCTCCATTATATAATTCTGAAAGAAGAATGATCCGGTAGTCATTACAAGAATTTTTATAAGTATACTATATATGAAATATCTTTAGTTTGCTTCTTATTATGCTATGGGTTAATTCACCTTCAATGTTAATGTTAATGCTGATTTAATTGCGTTCCCTTTCATATGATTCTTAGATTATAGAATTTCACTATTGGATAATAATATATCAGTAATATTTCACTTATGATCTCAATTATGAGTGAAAATGAAGTTATACATGTGGGAGTAAATGAGTGCAGATTAGGTTGTTTTTATTCTGTGATGACTAGTCATATTTGTAACTTTGATGAACCCAAAAATTTTATGTGATTCTTTCACTTTTGATGCAACTTTAAACACTTTTTTTTTTTTTTTTCAATTTTTCCCCTTGTTTTATGAGTGCCAATCTTGTTTTATGAGTGCCAATCTATAGGGTAATGATCAGGCTGTATGCCTTGAAAATGCAAGAATAGGCCTACCAAGTTTTAGATTGTTGTTAATTTGGTCCCTGTGTTATAAATTTGAGCAATGTTGATGCAGAGAGGATGGGTTGGTATGGAATGGAAAGAAGAACTGGAAAAAATCTAATGTAAAACAGGGGTCTATTTTTCATTTGTTACTTATGATATTTTCATGTAGTTTTTGTAATTTTAGAATTTAATTTTTTTTTCCTTGATATAGGTGTTTTTAAGGGTTTCCTCAAAACGAAATCTAGTTTAAAAATTCAAAAATGAAATCTAAAATAATTTTGGTTGTGCTCCCTCCAAAATGTCACCTTTACACTTTTCAAAACTTTTCGTTTTGGTCCTCTCCTCTCTATCTCCGTTAGTGTTACTGTTAAGTGCACAAAACAATGTGGTTTAGTTTTCATGAAAAAAAAAAAAAAAACAGAAAGCTAAAAAGGAGAAAAGAAGATTAATAATATGTAATGTTATTGTCTATCGCCAAAATTTATGCACACAAATTTCTTAATAATATGCTCTAGCTGACTGGTAGGGAGAAGGTGACAAGCAAGGTAGAAGGCCCCACATAATTTTTAGATTAATAATATGGTTGGAGGAAATGAGAGAGTTGGTTAGGGCCTGTTTGGGTAAGGGTTTTTCATCACTCAATCTCCGTCACTCAATTTTCATCACTCATCACTCATCACTCATCACTCATTTTTTCACACTCATTTGACAACATCACTTTTATTTTCATCACTCAATTTTTTCACACTATTCATGGGTCCCACACCTGTCAGCCAGTACGGTAGTTTTTTTTTTTTTTTTAACACCCAACTCACCGAAGCTAATATATATATATATATAAAAAAAAAAAAAAAAAAAACCAAACCGAACAGCCAACCCAGGAAAAAAAAAAAAAAAAAAAAAAAGTCAAAAGGTGGTCAAAAGTTGCGGCTGTGGGTCCCTCATGTGTGTTTATTTACGGAAATGCCATTGAGTTATGAGTTATGGAAACTGAAAACAGTCTTTTGTTGTTTTCAGTTTCCATAACTCATAACTCAAAAATCAGAGAATTGAGTGATGGAAACAGAGTTATGGAAACAGAGTTATCGTTTGGCCAAACAACCTTTTTACTATGGGTCCCACCATTTTTGAGTTATGAGTTATGGAAACAGAGAATTGAGTTATCAAAAAACTCAATCCAAACAGCCCCTTAGCTTCACAGGTCAGACTGAAATCATGATGCATCAATTCAAATAGAAATTAGGGTGGAAACTACTGATGAGTTCATCTTATGGTTGCCTAGTCATTTAAGAGTACGTAGAAACATAATGTCTCTCTCCTAAAAGTTCAAAAACACTTAGATCTTTGAAATTTTTGGGTGGATGTAAAAAGGGTCCTGTTATTAAGTATCCTAACCTGTTTTTAAGTGTCTTAACGGCAATTGTCAAGGTAGAATTCTCAATACAGTCAAACCACTTTTTCTAAGCAGTCAAAGCCACTTTCTTCCCAACATAGTAGGGACTGTTTTATTCTCCTTAAGGATTGCCCTAAGAGCACATGTTGACATACTCCATGTAAAAAATTAGGCCTTTTATTGGATGCCACAAACTTCCAGTAAAAGATCTAACATTGATAGTGGCAATGGTCACTGCTTTTGATATGGTAGAACTCATTTTTTGTATACAAGATCTGTTATTGTTCTTGTAAGGTTGAATTTAATCAACCATGTGTTGGCTTTATTCCATGACAAATTTGCTTGTAATATAGCACTTAGAAACCTTGTATTTAGGTGGGAATCATGTAAGGGTAGCGTGTGAGAGAGTGTGAAGAAATGCTCAAGACAGTGCAGTGAAGCAGAGACTCGCGGCTAGGACTCGCGGGTGGCTCGCGGCTTGCAAGCCGCCAAAAGTTGCTCACGTGCAGAGCATGCAGGGGAGCTGAACAGTCACGCCACCTGGAGCACTACACGACAAAAATCCAGACTGGCCATTAAGTTAGCTCGCGACTTGAACTCGCGACTAAGTCAAGTCGCGAGGTCAAGTCGCCAGCCAGCCCTGTTTTTGGAAAAACTGACTCTTCGTATTCCATTCTCACACCAGTATAAATACCCCTCATTCCCACAAGATATGGGTGGCTATTCAGAAAGAAAAACCCTAAGAGAGGTTTCTTCAAAACACCCACCCAATTAGAGAGAGCTACTCATTCTTAGAGAGAAATCTTTGTAGTCTCTTCTCATTCCCTCTCTCATTGTCATATGTATTGAGAGGAGATTTCTATCCAAACACTACCCACACCCATTTAGAGTGTTGAGTGTTCTTGGAGTTTTGGGAAGCATTGGAAGATGCTAAGGATGGCGGATGCTATGGTTTAGTAGCGGAATCCGGTAAGCTAGAAAAGAAAAAGGTTCGGCGCAACCTCGTTAGAGCAAGAAGCTTGGAGGGCTTAGGTACATCGGGTAGATTAGGCTTGGAGGGTCTATTGCTGTTCATGTATCCCAACTACATTTTCTAGTGGATTATTGACCGCTTGGAGGGCGGCGGAGAGGTTTTACGCCGAGGGCTTCGGTTTCCTCTTCGATAACACATCGCGTGTTGTCTTTGTATTTGCATCTTCCTTCCTCTCTATCTTTGCTTTTTTATTTATCTGCTGTGGATTTTAATCTGTTATGGCTTAGATAGTATTTAATCAATTTCGTATGATAGCATATGTTAAGTTTCCGCACACTAGTTGTTTGACATATTGCTTGAATTGATTAAGTTGTAATTTGGGGGTCTAAACATTCAAAGGTGTTTTTGTACACGTTTTTGAACTTTCAGTTCTATCATCACTTATCATGAATTTACCATCTCATAGCGTATATTAGCTTGTCCATGACAGAAGAAAATCAAATTAATTTAGCTACTCTAATTATCTGTGCACTAAAAAAAAAAAAAAAAACCAATTTGAATTAGCTCTATTTTCTTCATTTGCATCTTGGAACTTTGATTTGTAGCGCAGGGGTTAGTTTTGTGTGTGCAGCTTGCTAAGCCCAAAACCCTAATGCCATTCTGAGGTTGGCCTCCAACCCAACCGTGATGCTCTGAGTTGCATCAATGGGCATGGCTATATATTCCACTATGGATTCTAACATCTGCATTCTTCACCTAAAGGTAATAGCAACCCTTCCATTGCCTTGATCACTTATATAATAAGAGTATAAATTAAACAATTAACCCTGCATTCTTAACCTTCAAATGGGCGTAAATTGGAATAAGCCTTTTTTTTATAATCCTACGGATCACTTATAAAATAAGAGTATAAATTAAACAGTTAACCCTACATTCTTAACCTTCAAATAGGCCTAAATTTTTAGCAGTAATAGATTCGAATTGGTTATTAGTTTCGGCTTGCCTTTTCCCTTCTATTTGATCAATTACAGTAGATTTCTGCTCAAAAGCAAAAAATATGACAGTAAATATTACAGAAAGGAGATGCTGCAAAAGGAAGCAGAGTGAAATTCAGATACAGAAATGACATGAGTTCTTTAGTTTCCTACTACTGTCAAGAAATCTCTTTAGCCATTTCAGGTACACAGTACAGTGAATCAAAAGAACAGAAAGTCATGTTTCATTCTTCTATTTTGTAGTATCTTGAAGGTAACCCTGGTACCTTGATTAACAGAAACTTTCCTGTCAAAGCTGGTGGAACTGTTACTCTTAGATGTCGTCATTCTACTATAGGAAGGATCAGAATCATCCGGGGAGACATTCCAGTGTTCCATCATTGCCCTCGGAATTTGAAGGTGAATGTCAAGGGGTAGGGGAGGTAGGCTTGCATCTCCTAGTAGAAATTGCACTATTCTTCTCATTTTAGGCCTACAGTTAGGATGAGGATGAGAGCAAAGTAAACCAAGACTAAGTACGAGCTTGACTTCATGTAAGGATATAGTCATCTAGTGTAGGATCAACAGCCTTGGTAATCTCTTCTTTGGAATGTAGTTCCCTAACCCAGTCAATCAGTAGCAGTTCTGCGGCATTCTTTTGAGGCTCAAGCTGCCTCCGTCCACATGCTACTTCAAGCATTAATATACCATAACCGTACACATCTGTCTTGTTGTAGCCTTGCCTGTCCTGGTGAGTTCAGGCGCCATGTACCCTAGTGTACCTACAATGTGGGTTGTTTGAGAATTATTCCCATGTTCATATATCCTTGCCAAGCCAAAATCCCCAAGCCTTGCATAAAGATTTGCATCTATTAGGACATTGCTGGGCTTTACATCTCTGTGAACCACTTTCTGGTCACATTCTTCATGGAGGTATAGCAATGCTTGTGCAACACCATTGAGGATCTTGTACCTTTTCTCCCAAGTGAGTATCTTCTTCTTTTGGCGGTCATTTTCAAACAAAAGTTTGTCAAGGCTTCCACATGGGACATAGTCATAGACAAGGAGCTCATCTTGCCTTCAGCACCACCCATATAATTGCACAAGATTTCGATGCCTCAATCGTCCCATGCTTGTAACTTCTGCAACAAATTCTTTCATTCCTTGACTTGAATCCTGAGCAACCCGATTTATTGCCACTTCCAGCCCTGTGCTAGGGATCACCCCCCGGTAGACTTTCCCAAATCCACCAGACCCAATAAGGTTTCTCTCTGCAAACCCCCTTGTGGCAAAGAAGAGCTCAGAGTATCTGAATCTATGAGCTCCATATTCGATTTCCCACTCTTCTAAGATCTCATTCTCATTTCTGATTTTGTTTAGGACATGAAAAGCTCCAGCTATCACCAAAATGACAGTAGTAATACTAGCTAAAGTGATACGTAGTTCTAATCCCTTTCTTTGCACAACCTTTTCAGTACCTACATTCGAAAGAGATGGGAGATTCAAAGGATCTAAGTCTTAAGCCCTGCCCCCAATCCTAAAGCTCCAGCCATGCACATTATGCGTGGCTGAGATTGCACCAGTTGCAGCAGAAAAACCCACGTACATATAATCATCTATAACCAAAGAGAGGTCAACCGGGTATGATATCAAAGGCCAATCTGCCTTTGGCATGCCAAGATATTGATACATTGATCAACATCTCTTGGCTGTTATAATCAATCCACACTTGAATCGGGTACCCACTCCTGAGAAAAATGGTATTCTTATCATTTTTGCTTGTGGTATTGTAATAGGCTGCTGGCTTGAATATGTTTGAGACCAAGTTAGATATATCTATTCCTACATGATTATCATTGATGTCCTGGAAATCACTACTTTGGACAGTATCAAACTCAACTACTAGAGTTGGAGTGGAGAATTGATTAGTAGTATTATTATATGGAAGGCCTAGAAATTGGGTTGGAAGGCAATCATTTAGTTCTTTGGTGGACATGAGAACAAAAGCAAGACCATGTCCTCCAAGATCAGGGTGCTTAGGAACAATGGAAAACACAAAGTTAGTGCTAAAGGTCAAAACTGTTGATTTATTGTTGTTTTTGGTTTGTTTGAATTGTAAAGGAGATGGATAGATAGCATGCCCGAGGACCTTGGTGGAATCATTTGTTATGACCAATAGGCCATTGGATCTCACATACGAAGCTCCATCTGAGCTTAAATTCGCTTGGAGAAATCCATTATGCACAAAATCAATCTCTGAACCTACTGACCCTAGAATGAAGAGATGCAAAAAGAAGCCAATTAATGCTTCCATTTCAGATTTTTGAAGTTGTTTTTGGAGTGGGAAGTACACCTTGGATTGGGAAGCCTCCTAACGTATAAATGGGCGTGTGAAGGTAAATTCTAGTTTTAGCTATTTGGTATCAAAGATTTGGATTGGAATAAAATACCTGGCTAAGAAAGGAAACTAAGCACAGCCTTTGTCCTCTAATGGAAAGGGACAGGTTTGGACATATATTGATAATTGGAAAGGTAGAGAAAGTGTAGAAAATTGAAATGAAAAGAATGATTGTAGTAGACTAGTTGCAGCAGAGATTGTTTTTGAAATGATATTTCTAATCATATAAGAGCATCTTTAGCAGATTACGCAAATTTTTGTACTGTTTGGAGAATTAACAGTGATTTTTATCTTTTAGTTACTCATTTTTTCAAATACATTTTCCAACAGATTCTCTATTTCATTCTCTATCTCATTTAAATATTATTTCTTCATTCATTATTTATTCTTTTTTTAACAACTACACATCTTCCAACATTTTTTTATTCAATACTTTATTATTATAATAGAAAAAAAAATATTTAAAGAATGAATAGTAGCCTATCAGACTTGATGAGCTACTGTTCATGAGCCAAAAAAAATTTCAGGTATAGAAAGTCTGTTGGAGATCTATTTTGTGGGTTTACTCTCTACAATAAAGATGATTTTGTGTTTAGAGAGACTATTTGAGATGCTCTAAACAGTTTTCAACTACCCTTTCCACGTGATTTGTAGGTTGTAATCAAACCTTGATCTTATTGGTATAAACTACTTATTGGCGACCACCACATGGGAAGAGTTGAATTTCTTAGGGACTTGTCAGTTTCTTGGAAGTTTGATAAGGAAAAAAAATAGAGGAACTCAAATTTTTCCATACTCAAAAGAAGAATTATGGGTTGCTTGTTTGCATGGTTATATTGCTACGCAAAACTAGAGGCAAAATTTGTTGAACAGCATATTTTTGGAAAAATATTAGCAAAATAGCATGCGGATGAAACAATTTATTAAGTTGAACTGTTTTTGGAACTCGCGATTTACTCTTGGATTCATTTGACCTGGAAAAAAAAAAATATATATATATATATATATATATATATATGGAACTAGAGTTTAGCAAACTCGAGTTCCTTGGAGTTATTTTTTTTCTTGCTTGGAACTCGAGTCTATCAAATTCGAGATCCTTGCAGTTATTTTATTTTATTTTAAATGGAACTCGAGTTCCACGTTGTTGTTGTTGTTTTTTTTTTTTTTTTTTTTTCAATCCAAGTAAGATGAATCCAAGAGTAAATCGAGTTTGGGTTGGAACTTGAGTTTCACAAACTCTAGTTCCAAAAACAGTCCAACTAACTAAATAAGTTCAAACACGTACTAGTTATCGAATTTTTTTTTAAAAATATACTATTTACCAAATTTTGCCCAAAACTAGATGTCAAAGAGAAGTTCCTTGCGCAAAACTATGAGCATGTTTTTTCTTCTCTTTTCTTTAATGAATAAACTACGAGAGCAAGTTGTGTCATGTAGATGATTACATTACACAAAGATAATAATGAAATATAATTGAGTTTCTAATGCCCATTGACTGAAAAAAAATCCACATTTCTCCATGCTGATCCATATTGGTATTCTTGGGATGTGGAGTTATCTTCAAGTAGAAATGAGCTCAAACCCACCATTCACTTTTTTGACGAAAAAAGCGCACTGATTTCCTTTTAGATTACATGTAAACAGATTCCATGCCCCTTTGAAGCCTGTGAAGTAAGAGTTATGTGGCGTTAACTTGGAAGTTGGATGGTTTGCTATTGAAACTTGTGAGGTATGAAGTTTTCTAGTGCCAAATAGTGAAATAGCGAGGGGCGGTTTGGAAATAGTATACACAGGCCATTTACGGATTTAACTATCTAGGAGTTATTTTTAGAAATATTTTATTAGAAGAAGGAAATGTTAACGAGTGCCTTTAGGGTATTTGTTAACAATCCATTTTATGAAAGTTTTGACATCACTTTCATGGAAAATGAAAAAAATAGTCAAAATATTATTATTTTTTTCTTTTTCCATAAAAACTTTATTTAACATTGATTATTAATCAATGCCTCAGGAGTACTCGTTAGTATTTCCCGAAAAGAAGAATGATAAAACAATAAATGTTCAATAGCTTTTTATATTTTCCATAAAAGTAGTATCAAAATTTTCTTATTATGGTTTATTAACAATTATCCTAAGGGCATCCGTTAACATAACATTTTATTTTAATAATTATAAATGTATACATTGCCTTGAACTCTCAAGCACTTTATGCATAAGGATATGCTAACTAAACTACAAAACTTTTAGAATCTCGGAACTGACTGGCCGATTGGACATGCAACATGATGACTAGTGAGCAAGTAAAATAGTATATAAACTGGAGTCTTTTGGCTGAATATTACTAAATTCGGAGTTTATTTGCGTTATAGGCACTGTTTCAAGTTATTTAGGGAATTGAGGAAAGAGAGTGAATTTCTGCAACGGCGTTGCGAAATTCAACAAAAGTACGAGAGAGAGAGAAAAAGTGGGAGAGAGAAAATTTTGAATTTCAGTAATCATATTACCGAAATTCCTGCTGCCCAAATCAGCTAACCGAGTGTGTGTTGTGTGCTCGAAGTGTGAAGTGCTCAAAAAAGAAACCAATTGTGGCAATGTCATTGTCGAAATAGGGGAAAAAAAAATTTTGTGCCAATTGTGGCAATGTCATTGCTGAAAATGGGAAGGAAAAAAAAATAGTGGTTGCCGAAATCTGGGGAGGAATTAAAAAAAAAGTGTTACGTTCACAATATTTTTACAACATTTTCACAACAAATCACAAGTGATTAGTTATTATTAGTTTAAATTTGAATTTAACACTGAGATTACTTTTTTAATCTAACAATAACAATTTGCCACTTAAAATTTGTTGTAAAAATATTGTAAAAATTGTGTGCACATATCATTTCTAAAAAAGAAAAAAAATGTGGAATGGATTTGTGGCAATGGCATTGCCGAAATAGGTGAAAAAATTTTTGTGGCAATTGTGGGAATGCCATTGCCGTAATAGGGGGGTAAAAAAATTTGTGGCAAATAGTAGTTACTCATTTGTTACTTCTAAATTGACAGTGCACGAGTTGCTGTATTAATATTTTTGTTCTTTTACGTTGTAGCTAGTAACATTCCGGTTGTGAAAGAGGTTGAAGCGATTATGGACCCAGCAACCTTCACTGTTGTACACTTTGCAATGTCTGCCATTCCATTCATCCCATTTGTATGGCAACCACTATTTTTTTTTTCCTCCCATTTTCAGCAATGACATTGCCACAATTGCCACAAATATTTTTCCCCCTATTTCAGTAATGACATTGCCACAAACCAATTGCAACAATTTTTTTCCCCTTCCTATTTCGACAATGCCATTGCCACAATTCCATTCTCTTTTTTTTTTTTTTTTTTAAGAAATGATAAGTGCACACAATTTTTACAACAAATTTTAAGTGGCAGGTTGTTATTGTTGGATTAAAAAAGTAATCTCAATGTTAAATTCAAATTTGAACTAATAATAACTAATCACTTGTAATTTGTTGTGAAAATGTTGTAAAAATATTGTGGACGTAGCACTTTTTTTTTTTTTTTTTTAATTCCTCCCCACATTTCGGCAACCACTATTTTTCCCCCCTCCCATTTTAGGCAATGCCATTGCCACAAAAAAAAAAATTTCCCCCTATTTCGGCAATGGCATTGCCACAATTGGTTTCATTTTTGAGCACTTCACACTTCGAGCACACAGCACACACTTGGTCAGCTGGTTTGGGCAGCAAGAATTTCGGTAATGTGATTACCGAAATTCAAAATTTTATCTCTCCCACTTTTTCTCTTTCTCTCTCATACTTTTGTTGAATTTCGGCAATACCGTTACCGAAATTTACTCTCTTTCCTCATTTCCCTAAATAAGTTGGAACAATGCCTATAACGGCAATATCGTTACCGAAATTTACTCTCTTTCCTTATTTCCCTAAATAAGTTGGAACAGTGCCTATAACGCAAATAAACTCCAAATTTAGCAATATTCAGCGAAAAGACTCAACTAAATATAGTAATATACTTAAAAGATTAATTACAATTTTAAAATCTTTTTTATGCTTTAGAATTTTCAATTTTTTTCTTATATAAAAGTTGTGAAAATATATTTGAAATGATTTAATTTATCTATATTTTTCTGATCAAAATTGCTCATTTTTACAAATTTGTTCATTTTTTTCGTATTTTATTTAATTATTAAATACTTTGCGACATCATTATAGTTCAACGTTTGGTCAAAACCTAGATTCAACCTCTCTTTTTCGATTTTTTGAACAATTCGGTTTTTAAGACATTGGTGAAGTTCTCCATCAAATTTCATAATTAAGAGACATTTTTTTAAGCATTTATATACCGGTTAAAGTGACTCGTGTCTATCTTTCTGATATGATAAATTGATAATCATAAACTTTTATTTATATTTAGAAGAAAAGGTAAGATGATAAACATAATTCATAAGTTAATAACAGTTGGTTCTCCAAAAAAAGAAAAAGAAAAACGTAGTTCTTCGATAGAATATAATGATATATAACGTTATTCCAGCTGCTTGTGGAAATTGGTTGTGGATTATAGAGGCATAGGGAATTTCTTAATATCTGGGGTCATTTCTCAATGTCCCTCGTAATCTACCCAGTGCCCTAGTTTAGTCTAGGAAACTAATTTACTTCACAAATTACAAGCTTCCGTAGCACAAATAGCTGCCTGTAGCCGAAAAGGAAAACATTCGAGAAACAAGTTACTGGGGCTTTGAGCTCCTTCTTCACATGGAAAATTCTGCATCTTAATTATTAATCCTCGGAAGTATATCAATAATATCTAACAAAGCTCCGCATCTGAGAATAGCACGATTTGGCCTATAGCCGCATTTTTTTAGGCCGCGTTTTTTAATGTGGTCTAAAACCCGTGACTATAGGACTGATGGGTCTATGGCCGCACTTTTTCAAACGCGGCCCAAGACCAGGATCTATAGCCCCATTTAAAATGTGGCCTCAGGTGAAAGCTGTAGTTGCATTTAAAACGCGACCTAAGATTAGAACCTTAGGCTGCGTTTAAAACGTGGCTATAGCTTTCACCTTAGGCCACGTTTAAAACATGACTATAGGTCCTGGTCTTAGACCGCATTTGAAAAGTGCGGCCATAGCTCCCTTGTCGACAGCCTCAAAGACATATTTTAGCTGCGTTTAAAACGCGGCTATAGGTTAGAACTATAGCCACGTTTTTTAAATGTGGCTATATCTGTTTGTATAAAAACAGAACTCAATCAATGTTTGTATGAAAACTGTAAAGGAAACAGAGATTATGATTACAACTCAAAATAGGGAAATCAATAGTAAGCTCTTCCTTTATTGGGCTTTCAGTTTTCTTATCAGCAGCTTCTAACCCTCTCACTTTTGGTTCTAGTCTAAATACCTTCACAAATGCAAACATACGTTATGAGTCAATAATCACATACTACAAAGATGCAAGAAACAACTAAACATTAAAGAAAATATACAAGTAAATTCCCATCCATAACCAATTAGCAAATGTATGAATTTCCTTAACAACAATAAGTAAAATTTTCCACACTTCATCAGCAACTAAAAAAATAAAGTACATTCTCCACACTTTTTCAGCAACCGAACAACAATACACAATCAAATTTGAAAAATTGAAAACCAAAGGAGAAACCAAACCTTAGTATGTAACCAAATGCTTTAGAAATAAGTTCCACCACTTTGTAGGCAGCCGGTTTAAAGCTGAAACTTGTAGAAAGCAAAAGTAACAACTATGACACAAAAGACAAAAAGGTCCAAGTAACAATCAAATTTGTAAACACAAAAATCAGAATGCATAGATCATCCATCTAAGTCAGGCAATGGACTTCTAAGGTGAGAATGCATAGATCCATGGTAATGAAATTTCCAACTTATTGTGCTTTTTCCCAAATTCTCCTTATGAACAAAAAACTTGTCTAATATGGTGAATTTGCAACAAGATCCCCGCAACAGTTGCCACTAAATATCCAAAAACATTCAATTTTCATTAAGATGCATATGCAAGCTGCCACAGAATCAGAACTAGAATAAATTTCTTTACTTTAATGTTACAGAACCCAATTTCGGATATATTATCAAATCCGAAATGCAACATCCCATAATTAGTAAAATGTGCAATACCAACTTGCCAAAAATCTGACCAATGGTATAATAAGATAAAAATGGCACTTACATGATTCATGTGACATTTTTGTCATTTAAACATTCATAGTATATTCTTTCTAAATATCTTGTGAACATCACTACGAGAAAAATCAAGTATTAACTCTTATATCATCAAATGATAGCAATGTAGATGGTCAAATGATAGCAAGATTACATGAATAGGTAAAAGCAGACAGGTTAAAAATATATCAATTGATAAAAATTTAAAAGATTACACCAAATTCTTAGCTTTAATTTTAAAAAAAAAAAAAAAAAAAAAAAAAAAAAAAAAAAAAAACCTTATATATAAACAATTAAGTACATAAAAATCTAGAATAAATCCATGAAAAAACATGACTATCATCCTTCTAAAATGAAATTAATTTTGCAGAATTCAAAAAATGGAACTTTTTTACTGTTCAACAACATCACATTTTCACCAAAATCTTAATCCTTGCTCAACGAACAACATAACAAGCACAGAAAAGTCTCAAAGCACAGAGACCCACTAAAGCCGAATTTCCAAACCAAACCCAATTCACAAAATCAAGTACCAATATCAAGCTCAGAAACAAAACCCACAAACCAAATTTTCCATATACATATAAATCATCAAAAATCACAAACATTTGACCATCTTAAACTAATCAATTAGGGTTTCGCGATTAGCAGCCAAACAATCACAAAATGTCAAAATCAATAATCTTCTACACTCCGACTAATGGCGCAACCAAACGCGCCCAACCACAAAGAGTTACGTTGTACATGGAAATTACTTTAGGGTTATGAAATAGCATTGAGAAAGAAAAAGTAAATCGAAGAACAAAAACTCATAGCTCAGAAATCGCAATCGCAGAGCAAAATGAAAAGCACTAGAAGAGAGAGAGAGAGAGAGAGAGCTTACAGTGCCTCCACGGCAGCCGAGAGAGATATTGTTGAAGAGGTGACCGTCGGTCATAGCTCACAAAGTTCACTTTATCCGCTTTGTAATGATCTTTCGTTGGAGGGCGAGGGTTGAGATTGGAGATGAAGGGTGAGGGTGAGGGCTTGAGATCGGAGAGATGGAGGGTGAGGGGTGAGATCGGAGATGGAGGGTGAGGGTGAGGGCTTGAGATCGGAGAGATGGAGTGTGAGGGTGAGGGCTTGAGATCGGAGAGATGGAGGGTGAGGATGAGGGTTGAGATCGGAGATGGAGGCTTGGAGGGCGAGGGTTGAGATCAGGCTCTTTAGAGATGGAGGCTGATGTGTGGGAGAGGCTAGGGTTGAAAATGTTTGACCCAATAGTATATATACAAAGTCTAAAGCCGCATTTTTAACCTGCGACTATAGGCAAAATCTGAGGCTGCGTTTAAGAAATGCGGCCCCATCCAAAACTAAAGCCACATGTTTAAAACGCGGCTTCAGACCAAATTTAAAGTTGCGTTTTAAACACGTGGCTTCAGACCAAATTTAAAACCGCATCTATAAAACGCGACTTTAGGCAAGCTAGAGCCGCACTTTATAAACGTGGCCACAGTTAAGGAAAAAAAAAAAAAAAAAGAGTTTGCCAAAAAAATTAAATATGGAGGTCTTTAGGCCGCGTGTTTTAAACGCGGCCATAACCCCAGCCCCAAAAATGCGGCTATAGCTCAAAAAAATGCAGCTTTAGAACCCTTCTATGGCCTCGCGTTTAAAACGCGACTTTAAGTTTTTCTTTAAGCCGCGTTTTTTAAAAACACGGCTTTAGTCTATCTTGGGCTGCGTTTTTTATAGCCGCAGCCTAAAAAAACGCGGCCCAAGGCCCCCACGTTTTGTAGTTTTAGGCCACATTAATGTTGTTTGAGTTTGGAGAATATTGTTTCATAAATTTGTTAAAGTGAAAATTTAAGTTCTGGAATTTTCTAAGTGAAAATTCGAAATTAAGCATTTTCGATCGATCGAAGCTTTGGCTCGATCGATCGAAAATGGTAAAGAAAAATCCTGGAGTCTCTGGATGTCTCAATCGCTGTTCGATTCTTGTTCAATCGATCGAAAAGAGCACTCGATCAATTGAAAGGAACCTTCAACCGATTGAAAGTCAAAAATTAGGATTTTTTGTAGAATTTTTCTAGTGACTGTTCAGAAAGGTTGAAGAGGTTTCATGCCTTATAAACAGTTTTATGAAACATTTTAACTCTTCATATGTGCCTTTTGATGAAATATAACCTTATGGGTATAAATAGAGACTTATGATTTTAACTCTCCATACGTGTCTTTTGATGAAATAAGGAACTCCACAAAATAGTAAGTTAGAGAGAAACACAAGAAATCTTGTGGTTATTCTCCAGAATTGCTATCTGTAGAATCCAACATCTTGATTGTATCTTGGGGACAAATTTGCGATAATCCTTTAGCAACAATAGTGTGGGTGGCAAATATTGTCTAAGAAAAACGATATTGTGCCTCCAAATTATCTATTTTATGTTTGTCTTTTGTGTTAACATTGTTCTCACATTATTATTTTGTATAATATTCTCAACAATATGGAGCTTGACTATGGATTTTTCAGCATATTTTATGTATAGTTATAGTCAAAAGACTAAATAATTTGAGACGGTTCAATTTGGTGTGATCGGTAAAGATTGGGTTTAGTCTCGTGCAATAAGAGTCATGAGACTTCTTATTTTATTTGATTTAGTATTATAATTTTTCATTCATTTATCTCTTTTCGTGCACTAATATGTCATGAATTTAAGTTTGCTGAATGATTAGAGATTTTTCTGTTCAAAATAAAGAGAACGTAGAAGAAGTAAGAAAAAAAATAGTGAGTATATTTAAATTAAAAAATAAAAAGGAGTTTTCGAAAAAAATAAAAAGGATAAGAGATGATGAGGAAAATAGGCTATTTAAATTTCAAAATAATTAAAAGACAAGAAAATAGTAAACTGCTGAGAACCTGGGTTTAATGGAGGTTTTAAATTGTGAGCTTTTATATTATGAATTTGTTTCTCTTAATTGAAAACCGGTAAAAGAGTTGGGAGGGAATATTTTAGGATAATCAAGACTTAGAGTACACGGCTTAAACGGCTTGGAAGCCAACTTAAAAGCCCCTTAAACAGGTACTAGCATAGAGTATAGATAATTTCTTTATTTTATTTTTAAAAAATCAATACCTTCTTTTTTTAGAATTTAAATGAGCGTCAAAATTTATACATTTTTTACTAAAAACACAACTCATTAAGTGATGTTTCCTTAACAAGTTGGATTTTTAACTAAGCTCTAGACTTCTAGTCATCTCATCAGATTATCTATAAAATTTTGGTAGTAACTAATGGTCAACTATCAGCATCATACTTTAGAATTTATATTAGATTTAAATGTACCAAGATAATATTTTTTATGATAAATTTCACAACAGTTGAGACTTAAAGTTATTATTAATTCTTATATAAGCTCACAAGTGACACCACTTTATTATATATTAATTATAACTTAATTTTTGTGAAAATAAATTGTTAAAAAAAAAAAATATGGCAGTGGACTTATTATCCAATAAATATAGATGAAAGATTCATATTGTTAATATGGATAAAATACAATTAACACACTAACTAACTTGGTCACTAAACCTACTATGATCCTTAAACCGTTACTCATTTTCTTCCCCTTCTCATAGTGATTAGAGACTAAGTTAGTTAGTTTTGAAAAATCTTGAATCTAACTGTCATTAGCCCAAATCTTAAGGGTGTTAACCAAATTTTACCCTATTAATATTTGGTAAAATGTTCTGGCATGATTTTTTTTGCAACTGTACTTCCAACTCCTCCTGGTGAGTACTTACATATATGCCAGGTGTAGTCAAATGGAATTTTTATGATAAAGGGTTTTTTCTTTAACTCTGAATAAAGGTAGTAAAGGGTTTCGGATTTTCAATTGTAAATCAATTAGAAGGTATATTAAGAACTGTTGCACGTAGGGTTAAGTAAATTGAAACCCACATATTTAAGAGTAATAAATTAAGCTCTAAAATTTCAAAAAGTGGCAATTTTAACCCTCCAATTTTAAAGTAATGTGGGTACCTAAGGCATGCTTGGCAACATCCTAGGCATGCTTGCAACATCCTTGGCCGTCCTCGGCATGCTTTGCAACGTTCTTGGCATGCTTTACAACGTCCTCGACATGCCAAGGACGGCCAAGGACGTTGCCAAGCATGCCTTAGGTACCCACAAGTAACATATTGAACATTCAACCTATATAAAACCTCAAACATGTCATTCAACTTAATTGAGTTGAGATTTAATGTTACTTTTTGAAACCTCATGGTTTAATTTGTTACTTTTGAGACTATAGGGTTTAATTAATTATTTTTTAAAACCTTAGTATTTAATTTGTTACATCTCGTAAATTATAGGGTTTTACATGCAATTTTATCAACCAAAAAAAAAAAAAAACCCTACTTTAATGCTTAAATATTGTTGTAATTTCTATTTTAACGACGATGTGACAATGATAGTTAAAAATATAAAGAAAGAGTAGTATTCAGATATTACAAATTTTAATCGATACATCTTACAAACTTATATGTCATCTTTTAAATATCATAAAAAAAACAATTAAAATAATAAAATTCTTTTGATGTTTTAATATTTTAATATTTTAACATTTTCTATAATGAAATAAGTTATTTTATTTGTCTTTATAGTTTAGTGGTGTAATAGGTGCTAGTTTGGCATATGGTTTCGGAAACAAACTTTTTGCAAGTGTACTTCTTCCTAATTTTAAAAACTAGTACAATTAAAGTATCAAAATAGGGAGTGGTTCTCGGTTTTATGGTTGAACCGATGGTCGAACCGATGATATCATAAATAAATAGTAAATAATAAATAATTATAAAATTATAAAAATAAATAAATAATTTTATAACTACTTATTTTATCTAAAAAAATAATTTAAATAATACTGTAGTAAAACATTAAACATTAAACATTAAACATTCACTTACCAACTTTTGGACAGCACATAACAGAATTCAACCAAAACAAAACAAAAAAAAAAGCATATACAGGCAGCCGCAAGCTTCTTTAAAGCATACCTTAATTTTTTTTTTCTTTTTACATTTTTTTTTCAAACATTCTATTTTCAAAAAGCTTAAAAAAATGATAACAAAGGGATAATGTGTCATCAAAATAATTTATATGTATATTTTAGGAAAAATAATTCAAGAACAATACTGTTCCGTAGACTACAAGAAAACAAAAATTTTGATATTTATTTTGCAGTTCAAAGGTTGAGCCCCTCCCCAGGTAAAAGCGATTAATAGTTTTTTCATTCACAGCAAAAGTTGTTCTCCAATATCGATTTTCTTAACATTCCCATCATGTTTTAAAGTTTCCCTCCAACTATATTATTTTATAGTACCTTTGGCAAGTCATCACAGCAGTGACCAACCAAAACTATAATTCCAAGGGCAAGGGGAACCTAGCTTTCACCGAAACCAACTTCACAAATCTGGCAATGGAAGCATTTGGCTTCTTTTTGCATCTCCTTCTCTTCGGCTTCGCACGCTCAGAAACCAGTTTTGTTTACAATTTCACCAAGCCAACTTGAGTTTAGATGGAGCTTCTTTTGTGAGTTCCAATGGCATGCTTTCCATAACAAACGATTCATTGAGGCTTCTTGGGCATGCCTTCTATCCATCTCCTCTACAATTCAAGAAAAATAACGCAAACAACTTATCCACAGTTGTGACCTTTAGCACTAACTTTGTTCTTTCCATCATTTCCAAGTACCCTGATCTTGGAGGACATGGTCTTGCTTTCATTCTCACTTCCACCAAAGAAGCAAAGGATTGTCGTGCAAACCAATATTTGGGTCTTCCAAATGTTACAGGCAAGACGGAATCTTCTTCTTGGATTTTAGCCGTGGAGTTTGACATTGTCCAAAATCCTGATTTCCAAGATATCAATGATAACCATGTTAGAATTGATATATCAAGCCTAATCTCAAACATGTCTGAGCCAGCAGCATACTACAACTCCACAAGAAAAGAGGATTACTACAACAATTCCATCATACTCTAGAGTGGAAACCCAATTCAAGTGTGGGTTGATTATAAAAGCTAAGAGATGTTGATCAATGTATCAATTTCTCCTCTTGGCTTGCCAAGGCCTTGTTGGCCTTTGATTTCATTCCCCATTGACCTCTCTACAGTGATTGATGATTACATGTACTTGGGGTTCTCTGCTTCCACCGGTGTGCTTGCAGCCACACATAATGTGCATGGTTGGAGCTTTAGAATTGGGGAGAGGGCACAAGACTTACATCCAAAGGAGCTCCCATCTCTTGTGACAGGTTCTGAAGAGGTAGTGCACAGAAAGGGACTCGTGTTAGCCATCACTTGAACTATTAGTATTTTTGTGATCTCTGGTGTTGCTCTTGTCCTACACAGAATTAGAAGCCAAGATGAGATTTTGGAAGACTGGGAAGTTGAATATGGAGCTCGTAGATTCAAGTATTCTGAACTCTTCTCTGCCACACACGGATTTGGAGAGAAAAATATTATTGGGTCAGGAGGATTTGGGAGAGTTTACAGGGGGCTAGTCCCTAGCATTGGAATAGAAGTGGCAATAAAGAGGGTTGCTAATTATTAATGCCAGGGAATGAAAGAATTTGTTGCAGAAATAACAAGCATGGGATGCCTTAGGCATCGAAATCTTGTCTAATTACATGGGTGGTGCCGTAGACAAGACAAGCTCCTTCTTGTTTATGACTATGTACCAAATGGAGGCCTCGACAAGATTTTGTTTGATAGTGAGGAGCAGAGGAAAATTCTATCTTGGAAGCAAAGATACAAGATCCTCATCGGTGTTGCACAAGCATTGCTCTACCTCCATGAAGAATCTGAACAAAGGGTGGTTCATAGAGATGTTAAGCCAAGTAATGTACTTAAAGATGCAAACCTCAATGCAAGGCTTGGGGATTTTGGCCTGCCTAGAACTTATAAACATGGTATCAATCCGCAAACAACTCACATTGTGGGAACACTAGGGTACATAGCCCCTGAATTTACGAGGACTGGGAAAGCCACAAGAAGCACAGATGAGTATGGTTATGGCATACTTCTGCTAGAAGTAGCATGTGGAAGGAGACCGATCGAGCCAAAAAAGAACCCTGAGGAACTACTGTTGGTGGATTGGGTAAGAGAACTACATTCTCAAGGAGAGATCATAAGAGCAGTTGATCCAATACTGGATGCTTGTGACCCAGATGAAGTTGAGCTCGTTCTTGTTCTTGGTTTGCTCTCCTCTCTTCCACATCCTGACCATAGGCCTAGTATGAGAAGAATTCTTCAAATCCTACTGGGAGATGCTAGCCTTCCACCGCTACCACCTGCCATTCACCTCGAAGAGTCTAGGATGATGGAATTCTCCAATGATTCTGATCCTTCTAGTTATGGCATGACCTCATCATTGAGCAGCAGTTTCAAACGCTTTGACAAAATTGTTGCTAGTCCACATGCACCGGTTATTTTACAAGTATTAAAAAGGTAAAAATAAACTCAAGATACTATCAATTTCAAAAATAAAAACTTACAACATAACAATGAATGTGATTGACCACATCATAGTGTAGTAACTAAAGTTCCTATGTACTTTTTTAATTTTGTATTTAATTTTACTACACCAATTTGTCGTCGCTAAAAGTTAATTTCCTACCACTTTTTAACAGTGGAAAAAAATTACCTCCATCTCATTAGCAACAACCTATTAGCAATGCCACTCATGTGATCACTAATGTGTGCCCAAGGCCGGCCCTTCCACTAGGCCAATTAGGCCATTGCCTAAGGCCAAGTGGAAGAGGGCTCCAAAATTTTGAAAAAGAAGGGGTAGTAGAAAAAAAAAAAAAAAATATATATATATATATATATATATATATATATATAGTTTCAAATGAAACTCCAAAAAATCTGATATATCCTTGTGACCAAAGAACAAAAAATCTGAAACATCCTTGTAAACATTGATATCCAAAAACATTCTTTGGTATAAACAAAATCAGTTATCCCAAAAATATCATCCTTAACCTATAGACAAATAAAAAATCAACTGGATAAAATGCAAATCCGGTCAAAAAAATTACCCACAAAACAATCTCAAATCAATACAAATCAAAAATCTCAAATCCCTAAAATTTGTTCATACCTTTTCTCTTTCTTAGTCTTGCTCTCCGCATCTCTCTCTCAGCTCTTGTTCTCCGCCTCTCTCTCTTAGCTAGATGATGATAGTTTACAAAAATACTATTTTAAACTTGAATCTTTTCTCAAACATGATGTTTATTATGATATTGATGGTTTAGATTTATTTTCAGAGTTAAAAGTTTTAAAAGAAATTTTACAAATAAAGAGTATACTCCAATTGACATACTAAATTATATAAAAATGTTAGATTCATTTCCAAATGCATACATTGCTTATAGAATTTTACTAACAATACCTGTTACAGCTGCTTCTGCAGAAAGAAGTTTTTCAAAATTAAAATTAATAAAATCATATTTAAGATCGACAATGTCTCAAGAAAGATTAAGTGGATTAGCTATATTATCGATTGAAAATGAGATGTTGGAAGAATTTGAATACAAAAATTTAATTAGTCAATTTGTAGCTCAAAAGGCAAGAAAAATTGATTTTAAATGAAATATATTATAATATAAAAATATTAAATAAATATTAATTTAATTAATTCATAAATATTTTTAAAAAAAAGGCTCCATTTTTGTTCTCGCCTAAGCACCCAAAATGTCTAGGGCCGGCCTTGTGTGTGCTTATTAGTTACAACCATAAATTATTGTCGCAAATGTGTGCTTAAGTTTGACGACTTTTTGGTCGTGGCTAAAGACTAAAATTCTTAGTGAAATTTGGCTTTATTTTGAAAAAATGTACAAAAATTATTTAATAAATCATTAAAGGAATTCATTAACAAAAATCCATATTGGGAATGACTTCTCAAACCTATTTAAAATTATTTCCAATACATTTGAAATCAATCCAAATTCTCTTAACGGAATTTATAATTAACTCAAGTATAAATCTTAATGAAAATTTTACTATTTTCCAAAAATTGGGGTTACGTTTCAATTTTCAATAACTTTTCATGATAACCAAATTTTGACAACTTATTTGAAAAAGATCTATAAAATGCCAAATTATTTTTAAAAAATTAAATAAATATGTAATTTGAAATACTTGGTAAAAAAAAAGAAAAAAACAAACAAACAAAGAAGAGGGTGTTTGGGTTGAAACTTGAATGATCAAAAAGAAGTTTCATCAAGTATGACCAAGTTTGGCTTTGTCCCACATCGCCTAGTTTGCTTGGTGTGCGTGAGTAGTGAGTATATTAACAGCTCCATAACTCTAAGTGTCACTAGCAATTTTGGAGTTGACGTGTTGTTGTATGTCTGTGTGTTAAAAAAAAAAAAAAAGTATGACCAAGTTTAACTAAAAAAACAAAGAACTAGACTGTTTGGGTTGAAACATGAATGATCATAAAGAAGTTTCCATCAAGTATGACTGAGTTTGATTATCAAAAAAAAATGTATGACTGAGTTTAACTAGGCTTATGTTTATATGATCCAGTGGTAAATTCAGGTATAGTTAGAATGAGAATCACTAAATATCTTTCAAAATATGTAGAATTAATTGTCCTGCTCTGATACCTGCAAAAAGTAAGGAGCAATTGGCAACTTTACAATTTTTGCTTGAAAAACTGCATGAAACCAAGTGTTCAAGAATATAGTGCTAAGTGCTAACGTTCCACAATAATCATAGCCAGCTACGTTGCACATTGTTGTTAATTAATAAATAAACAGAAACCAAATAAATTAAGGAATAAAAAGGAGAAAGTTAATAAATTAAGGAAGAAATATGAACATGCCTCCTTGGATTCTTTCATAGCATCAGTCATGTTCGAGTAACGGCACCATATCCATAAGTTTAACATGAAAGCCATTATTAATCATGTGCTTATAAAATGTCGGCCATGTTAAACAAAGAAAGCTAAATTGTTATATAGTAAAAAGACAAAACTTAAGTATAGTACCTTAGGTGCTGTTTCTTATACCCCTCTTAAAATTCAGCTATGTGACTACGTAATTATAAAATACACTTTCATCTCATGAGAAAAAATTCACATAGCAGAACCTTAAAATGGGAACTTAAGGAACAACACCTAAATATTATACCTAAATCTTGCCTATGGCAAAAATACCATTTGGCCAGCTCTTGTTTTTTCATATCCAAAAGATTTTTGAGTAATTTTTAGGTACTTTCAGAGTACCATTTTTCGTGTTTCGAAAGTACTTAATAATTTTCCGAGGCTTCCCATTGAAAAACATAAGTAAAGAGAAACTTCAAATTGTTTAGCAAATTAATCACATACAGTACTGCACCAAATATACATAGTGTAACGTGGAATTGGGCTTGGAGTCTTGGACTGCCAAGTTCATGTTAATAGTAGGCTAGGCCGAGTTCGAGTAGAAATGTTAGATCATGGTAATGTCCTAGCCTAGGCAGTAACCTAGCTGGCCTGACTCATTACTACGAAGAGTACTCTTCGTAGCCCAATATCTCCCCAAACAACTGATTCTTGACCCAAACCCTCTGGTTACGTCAAACGAGAGAATATAATTTTTCACATGGATTAAAAAGTATTACAATTTCATACTTCAAAATTGTTGAAAATATTAAGTTCTTTATGCCATCTATCAGCTATTAAAATAACGTTATACATAATAGAAAAAAGTTGGGCTCCAAATTTATTCTAGAACTATAGTTTTTCCATTCATTATATGACCATTGAAAAAACTATTTATGTGTAATTTTAGTCACATGACTTAGTTTATTTAAATAATACATATGAATTTTTTTATAAATCGTCACATAATGGATCGAAAAAGATAGGTCTAAACATGTTTAAAGTTAAACTTTGGGTCCGTTTGGATACAACTTATTTTGCTGAAAACTGAAAACTGAAAATACTGTAGCAAAATAATTTTTAAATTTGTAAAAATTACTGTTCACCCTTTTTTACTGTTCATATGCCTTGGTGTACTGTTCATGTCCCATGAACAATGCACCAGGCGTTGATCTTAAAAAAAAAAAAAAAAAAAGGAGAAAATGCGCAATTGCTGAAAACGTGGATGCGAACGTGGATCCAAATTCCACCTTTATATGATATAATATATAGAGTGCTATGTAGTATGTAAAAAGTTAAAACGTTGAGATTATCAGTTTTAACTAGACAAAGTTGAAAAATCTTGACTTTTTTAATGTTACTTTTTAAGTTGGAGGAAGAAAGTCAAAAGTATACCAAATTTCATTTTATTTCAATGAGATAATAATAAAGTTATTTAACTTTTCGAAAACACAAGATGTGAGTTTAAGTTGGTGAGGTTTGTGTGAGTTATAAGTATTGATTAATATCGTTATAATCCATTTTGTTGATGGTGGATATTTTGGTTGGTGTTGCCCATGGACATAAGCATGGAATTGGCCAAATCATGTTAAATATTGTTGTCTCTTGTGAATGTTTTATTTTCTTATCTGTGTGTTAGAGCTTTTGGTATTGCGCAACAATTGGTATCAAAGCCAAGTTGGATCATGGTAAAGTCCAAGAGAAGAATATGTCTAAGCTAGTACACCTTTGACATTGGTTAAAGGTAGATGTGCGCACAAGTTTGATCTTAGATGTAGAATCAAGGATCAAATTGTTCAATAAAAGCTTGCTTGGATTTAGGTGGAATTCCTTTAATTAATTATATAAAACTTTTTTTTTAAAGGTTTTATGCAAACTTTATGGGGAAATGATTGTTATTATTATATTCATTTATATAATTATATTGCTCATTATCAAATGGCCAAGTGTGAACAGCAAATACCAAAAAATATATATGAAATTAGTAAATTATATATATATATATATATATAATTTTAAGAAGACATGATGTGTCTTTATAGCAAGTTTGGACAAATCGCTACTTGCCATGTGGCGCTATTTGCCCATATCATTCTAAATAATAACAATATGCTGCTAACTCCACAATTCAAACCATTTCTCCACTAGAACTCTAAACATTTTGTACATTGAGAGGTGTCAATTAAACTATAAAACTTTTGGCATCTATATAGATTGCTACTAGAACCTTCTTATTCCACCACCAACTTTCCTTAGTCGATTGCCCACATTTTTTTAGATTTTTCAAGTATATATGTGTTTAGTCATTCATTTAATGGAATTGGTCATTTCATTCCACATTTTATCAAAATTCTATTTTATTTTTGGTCTAAATTCCACTTTTCTTCTTTGATTAATTCTTCTTTAAACATATTTTGTTTCTTCCCCTTAAAACCCTAACACTAATCATTGGGTTTCTTTGTCTATAATACCTTTTTTTTTTATTACATCTTTAATACAAATATCTAGCATCACTAACCTATGTGTTGTTTTTTTTTTTTTTTTTTTTTTGAGATAATATAGACAAAAGACGTAGGGGATGGAGAAAGAGGGAGTGGGAAGACAAGACTTACAACACTAGCACTCACAAAATGGCTTAACCTTTATAAGTACTTTATAACGAGGCTTATAAACCAAAAACTCACTCACTAACTGACCGATGTAATATTTTAGACCACTTATCTTCTTCTTTTTTCTTTTTCTTTTTTTTTTCTTTCTTTTTTTTTAATATAGACAAAAGACATAGGGGATGGGGAAAGAGGGAGTGAGAAGAAAAAACTTATAACACTAGGACTTACAAAAGGTTAAAGTAACTAACCTATGTTAAGTGGTCAAACTCTATATCCTTGTTTGTCCTATTCTTTTTTTTTCTCTTTTTTTGGAACAGTTGTTTGTTTGTCCTATTTTTGAACCATGTTCGTTAATATTTACCAAAACTCCATCTTATCATGCCGACAAGGCAAAAAATAAATTATTAAGGAACACTGTATCCCCGATACTACAAGAGTGAAGAGTCTGGCTGGTATGTATCAATCAAAAGATTGGACATGCTCGCACACCTGAAATCGAAAGCCGCAAGACCATGTCTGTTCAATTGCTTTCATCGTAAAAAGAGAAACGTGCTCTCATTTCTATTATTGAGTCTATAATAGATAAGCATCGCTTCCTCCCTGTCACTCATCAAGAATTAGCTTTGGATTAGCGGATAAAAATGATAACCTCTTTTCTGTGAAAGAAGTAGGCACGATAGAGATCAATTTCTTTGGTCAAATCACATAAATCAGACATCAAAAAGAAAAAGAAAAAATAATCCATAAAAATGAAAAAATGAGACCCCCACTCCGCAAGTAGAGCCAAGGAAATTAGAGATGACAAAATTTATGCAATCAATTCCGTCCACTGGCTTGTAAGTTTTAACTGGCTCAACTAAGAAAATTTCTAAAAGTTGAATAAGAGATCTGAAGTTCAATTTCCTGTTTATACAAAAAATTGATTGATATTTTAGCCTGATGATAAAGAGGACAATCATTATCCGTTTTCTTCTTTTATAATCTCGTGAAAAATTCAAGAGTTTTGTTATAAAACTAGAGAGCTTAAAATTTGGTGAAATTTTCACTCTTTCACGATAGAGATCAATTTCTTTGGTCAAATCACATAAATCAGACATCAAAAAGAAAAAGAAAAAATAATCCATAAAAATGAAAAAATGAGACCCCCACTCCGCAAGTAGAGCCAAGGAAATTAGAAATGACAAAATTTATGCAATCAATTCCGTCCACTGACTTATAAGTTTTAACTAGCTCAACTAATAAAATTTCTAAAAGTTGAATAAGAGATCTGAAGTTCAGTTCCCCGCTTATACAAAAAATTGATTGATATTTTAGCTTGATGATAAAAAGGACAATCATTATTCGTTTTCTTCTTTTATAATCTCGTGAAAAATTCAAGAGTTTTGTTATAAAACTAGAGACCTTAAAATTTAGTGAAATTTTCACTCTTTCACAATAGAGATCAATTTCTTTGGTCAAATCACATAAACCAGACATCAAAAAGAAAAAGAAAAAATAATCCATAAAAATGAAAAAATGAGACCCCCACTCTGCAAGTAGAGCCAAGGAAATTAGAGATGACAAACTTTATGCAATCAATTTCGTCCACTGACTTGTAAGTTTTAACTTGCTCAACTAATAAAATTTCTAAAAGTTGAATAAGAAATCTGAAATTCAATCCCCTGCTTATACAAAAAATTGATTGATATTTTAGCCTGATGATAAAAAGGACAATCATTATCCGTTTTCTTCTTTTATAATCTCATGAAAAATTCAAGAGTTTTGTTATAAAACTAAAGACCTTAAAATTTAGTGAAATTTTCACTCTTTCACGATAGAGATCAATTTCTTTGGTCAAATCACATAAATCAAACATCAAAAAGAAAAAGAAAAAATAATCCATAAAAATGAAAAAATGAGACCCCCACTCCGCAAGTAGAGCCAAGGAAATTAGAGATGACAAACTTTATGCAATCAATTCCATCCACTGACTTATAAGTTTTAACTAGCTCAACTAATAAAATTTCTAAAAGTTGAATAAGAGATCTGAAGTTCAATCTCCCGCTTATACAAAAAATTGATTGATATATTAGCCTGATGATAAAAAGGACAATCATTATCCGTTTTCTTCTTTTATAATCTCATGAAAAATTCAAGAGTTTTGTTATAAAAGTAGAGACCTTAAAATTTAGTGAAATTTTCACTCTTTCATGTATGAGAAGGTATTTGATATATCAAGCATAGATAACACTACTCTCACATAAAGATAGGTCTCATACTTGTAGGATCTACGCCTACATGAGAAGACGTTATATATACCCTATGGATAAAATAATATTTCCTTGTATAGGGTGTCATTCATCACATCACTTGGAGGCGCACACACCAGAGAGGAAAGAGGGTGTTTGTGACTTACTGATAAAACTTGTAGACCATGTGTGAGAGAAAGTTGGTGTCAATTCAATCAGAGTGAAAATGTCATTGTTGACTCTATCATATGCCAAGGGGACAGTTTGTGGTCTACGATTGTAGTTGAATTACACTTGAACTTTTCCAGTAGGCTATAATACTTGTTCAGACTGAATATGTCATTGTTGACTCTATTATATATATGCCGAAGGGACAGTTCGTGGTCTACGATTGTAGTCGAATTAAAATTAAAATTTTTCAGAATGTATCGATAAGTTGAGTTACAAGATTTACCTTTTACACCCATTTTTGCATATTTTCCATGTAAACGTTTTTTTTTCCCCTTAGCACATATTTGTAGTTCCATTAAGCAAATAGACAAGAAAACTAATGGAATTAGACGAATGGACCAATAGGGTTGATTTTAAAATTTAAATAAATAAAAAGTCTTATTTAAAAGAACATCAAGAAGTAAATAGCTCTAAAATTTAGAGGTGAACAGTAATATTTTGGCTTTTTTTGTGCTTGATAATTGCCAAAGATGTTGACACAAGGGAAAACAAAATGTTGTTTTCTTTGGATGGAGATGGAGATGGTGGGAAAGACCTCCATCAAAACATATACCAAACTTGCCAACCCTATTCTATATACTACCTATTACCTACCACTTGGTTTCATAAAATGATTATCCCTTGTCAACTGATATAAATTACACGTTGATTCCATTTACAATATTTAAAACCCTCAAATAGAAGGGAGCGGCTTAATAACTTTATTATTATAAAATAGAAAAAACGTAAATCTCGCAAATAACATGATGATCAATATAGTTGAATATTTTCGGATAAATATAGGTAAGGGCAAGCAATATATATATATATATATATATATATAGTTACCAATAAGGATGAAGAGATGTGTCATTTTGCAGCCATTGGTGGTAGGACATATCCGAAATCCGAATAGATTTGGAGCTACCACGAATATATAGGCGAAGATCTTCTTTCTCCGTGTGCTGCAAATAACCAGTAGTTTTCTTAGAAAAGGGCCTCTGGGAGTAAGATGATGCTATGGGGTCTTTGTCCTTATTTCGACTTTACTGTCCTATCTCATTATTACCCCCACTATATTATGTCTAATTTGTACACACCATCTAAAATAATTTTTTTTTTAAATAATTAAAAAATAATAATAGATAAACTTTAAAAAAAAAATTCTACTTATGCTTAGTGGAGAAATAAACGTTATTAGTAGTACTAAATTTTACACATTTTAATGTTCCTTTATTATTTGATTCCTTAAAAAAAAAAACAATTAGGTGAATCAGACACAATTATATTTAAATTAAAATACTATTTTGTTCATCCCACTATTAGCAAAATTGAATTTGGTACATTAACTATTGATTGTGTCAATTTTATTTTTTAATTCCCAAAATCAAATCAAATCAAATTCATCATAGTTTCGCCGCTTTCCATTAATGTTCTTAGTGGGATTATTTGAGCTAGGAAATAGAAAACATGTCACATGCACACTGTTGGGCTACAATCTAGTCTTGTGTGAATTAAGAAAATTAATTAAGAATTTTAACCAATCTTAGAAGAAAAAAATATTTTCACCAAAATTACCAAGTCAAGATATCTATTACACATAAGAAGATAAAGATTTATGGGAAAACATTTTGCATAATTGAGTCCTTGACAATATACTAGAATTCCTAGAAGAACAAGGCTGGAATCCCATTAGGTCTAGGTGCTTTCCAATCGAAAAGTCTTGAAGTCTCTTAATTTTGAGAATTCGACTTGTTGCGTGATTGCCCTTGGGTGCAATAAGAGTTGCATTAAGTAGAATCAATTGTCGTCTAACTGACATTCCACCTTTGATAGATATGCTTCATTTTGATTGTGTCTAACATGACTGAGCTCAAAAATATATTATTGTCACATGAGAGTAGAAGAATAGCCCTAACTTGTTAACGACGTATTTGTTTTGATTGATAAGTTAAATAAAATATTTATCACATGATCTCACACAGGCATTTTGAGACCAAATCTAGGTTCAAATTTGAATTATATCAATTCCCCCCCCCCCCCCCCCTCCCTTACAAACAAAGTATATGTAGTTAAGAGAACTAATTTGTGAAACGTGTCTTGGAAAAGTCACCACTTCTCCTTGTTCCAAGGATTCAACATGTAGATTCAGTTGTCTTCTAAATGAAATTCCACCTCTAGTGGATGTGCTTCATTTTGATTTTGTCTAAAAAGAGTGGGCTCAAAAAATACATTATTTTCACTAGGGAGTAGGAGAATGACCCTAACTTGTGAATCACGTATTAGTTTCGATTAATAGCTTAAAAAATTATTAGCGATGTTGTAGCGGTATTTTCGGACAGAATCTAGTTTCGATATTGAATTATACAATTCTTCCCACTACAAACAGAGTATATAAAATTATGATAACTAATTTGTGAAACGTGTAATTGGAAAAGTCACCACGTCTCCTTATTCAGAGGATTTGACTTGTTGATTACCGTTTGGTGCAATAAGAGCTTGGATGAAGTAGAATCGATGGTTGTCTAAATGAAATTCCACCTCTGATGGATTTGCAATATTGTACTTTTGAGCCCACTCTTGTTATAACAAGAGTGGGCTCAAAAATACATTATTGTCACTAAGGAGGAGGAGAATGGCCCTAACTTGTTAACCATGTATCAGTTTGGATTGATAACTCAGTTGAGAAAAAAATATAATAGCAACAATATTACAATTGTTTGCTACCCCCTCCCATTTTCTTAAAATTTTATGTAGTAGCACCACCATACACAAATTCTAACTAGGGAGAGAGTGAAGTGGGAGACTAAAAAGAGTTGAAATAAGGATATAGGTTTGGGTTTCCATTTTATATTACAAAAAGGGGTAAATGAATAATCAATAAAAATAAATTATATTTATTTTAAATATATATTAAATATAGGTGAGTCGGATTGGTTTAGGCAAATTTGTGAATCCCCTTACCAGAATCCGACCTAGCTCGTAGCCAAAAAAAAAATTGGCAACCCTACCAAGCAGGTTGGGTTTGGTTGACTCGATTTTGGTGCATCGATGAGTTGTCTGCACACCCCTCCTTGAACATATCAACTTCAATCTAATCATACAAATCCTTCCAACAAAGAAAATCCTCCATCCTAGGTTTCCAGATAAGATAATTTGGACCCTTCAATTAAATCATAGTCCCATACTTCTCATCTATCATTGATTCACCCAAAAAAAAAAACCCCACTAAATCAACCAAGCTCTAGTACCAATTGCTAGGCCACAATTTAGCTTTATTTTAATTAAGAAAATTAGCTAATCTCCTAAAAATATTATCACTAAAATTATAAAACCAATATATCAATCACACTGACACACAAGAAGATAAAGATTTACTTGGAAAACACTTTCTCCTTAAAGGGGAAATGCACGAAACAAACTCCCACTAAATCCATTATTATAAATCAATTATAATATTTTTGCAAGTTTATACCCAATTTAAGATTCACACCAAATACAATTATATCTTCTCTCTAAGAATTAAAATGAACTCACCTAAGATCTTCACTCACTCTAGATACAACAATTCTTTGTAGTTGCAGTACCCAAAAACTTTCCCTTAATAAAATTCCTAGTTTATATTCCTTATATATGTCTCACGGGTAAAAATATAATTATTTGCTCTCACACACACAATGCACTTTATCTTTTTCTCTCTTTTCTTTTTCTTTTTTATTTCCTAGCTACGGCATACCCTAGTCTGATCTTATTATTATTATTATTATTTTGTTTTAATAGTAGTTTTTTTTAATAATAAAAAAGAAATGAATCAGAAGGTATGTTCACTACCTCTAGCCCACTTAAACCCTACTCATGAATTAGAATGACGCATACACACGGCTTTATCTAAAAAACAAAAAGAAGTGTCTCGTATTCTTCTATTTTTATTGGAAATAGAAGTCTATTATGCCTGGCTCACTCTTGGAGATTTAAACTCTAGTCCTTGCCTTTTCCACGCCCCACAAACACTTACATTTATAGAGTGACCATCACGATAATATTGTGCAATAATATTTATTTATTTTTGAATGCACGCAAAATAGGTTAACTTTTGTTGGAGTTTTAATTCCCATGCTTATAGGAGTTGTTGGATTTGTCCTTATTCCGACAGCAACAAATGACATTTTAACTACTTCCGTCGCTGGTTATGGTTGATTTGATCTAATAGTAAAATCATTATCATCAGAAGTTCAGAAAAATACAAATCATCGTTATCATAAAAAAAAAATCACACATGGTGATTCAAATCTAGCTATCTAACAGAAAATATAATACCAACAACCCCCCCGCCCTGAAATTAAAGAACAAAAGAAAAATGAAAAGGAAATTAAGTACAACATTTGAAGAACGTAGAAGTACTTAAGTAGCAAATAGCAAATGAATATTGTACTAATAAATTTGCAATATATATATAGAAATACTATATGTCCAGTTATCCACAATATTTTCACAATAAATCCTAAATGGTAGATTGTTACTTGTTGTTATTGTTAAGGCAAAAAAATAATTTCAGCGGTAAGTTCAAATCCGAACTAATAACAACTAATTATTTATGATTTGTTGTGAAAATGTTATAAACATAACCCTTCTCTAGTAATAATAATGACAATTGTGGAGGCAATTAAAATTTAAGATGTGGTTTTAAAGGCAGACTAGTTTTTAGCCAATGGCTACAACTAGTTGAAAAAATACTCCATTGAATTACATTTTGTTCTTATATCTTTCATGCGAACAAAAATTTCAGAAAATCAAAAATCAAAATTTATATCATCAATTAAATATTTAAATCTCAAGTTATTATATTCTAAAATTATACTTAAAAAATAAGTTTATAAATTAAATAGTAAATAAAATCAAGTTGGCACGAAATTTAACATGTATGTTATAGTGTTAAGATATAAAGAACTAACATGTATGTTATAGTGTTAAGATATAAAGAACTAGCAACCTAACGGTTAGATTTTTAAAATATATAGTTATATTATTTTTTTTAAAATAGGTGTTATAGCCATTTGTGGATTAGTTCTCTTAAAAAAAAAAGATTAGATCCCTACATACATTGTTGTAACTTAAAGAGTAAAAGTTAGTACAATTTCTTAGATATAATATAAATAAGTTTCTTAATTAAATTCAAATATGTAATTGTGGGGCCCAATAATTCATGGACCAGGCCCATTTGCCCTTAGAGAGTCCAAAGGCCCGAGCCGAGGAGAACTGTGGCCCAAGCTCTACAATACAGAGCACAAAACAATTTTGGGAGGCAGCCGAGGACAGTTCAGTCCTCGGCAGATCCTGAATCCCACCGGAATAAAGGGGTAAAACTGGTATAGGGACGAATTTGTAAGGAGATCCAAAATATCTTGGGGAAGTTATCCTTACTACCCTTTCAGATAAGATCCAACACGTGACAGAGCCGCACTCTGCAGCTTTATCAACCATCCCCAACAATTCTGAGATTAGACTGATGGGACAAATATCAGTCCTGTAAAGATTGACCCTACACGTGGACGAAGGACAATTAACGCAGACGAGTATAAAAGAAGAAAGTAAGTAACTCTAAAGAGGGGGCTCTTGATCCCACCTCCAAGAAAAAGGAGACGATCTGGGTGAGAACATCCCAACAACACCTTAGATTACAGAAAAAACCCATCGTCGGGTAACCGGGGTAAGACCCCAATGGTCCTCGGATCACATCCGAGGAGGCCCATCCACGATTTCCTCTAAAACCAGGGCCAGGCACCGCCCCGTGTCCAACGGCTAGCTTTTCAAGCCCACTCTCTACAAATCATATTGTGAGGGATCTTTCATATGCGAGCCCAACATCATTATTGGGCCGCAAAGGAATTGTGTCCTTACAATTGGCGCCGTCTGTGGGAAGCTTGCGCATTGGCGCAGGTGGCGGCGAAGTCAGCTCTTTAGTAAGCAGAAATTCCTAGGGCTTCCTCCGACTCCGGCGACATGCAGTTGTTGCTCCAGCATAAGCTTCTGCTAGAGGCTACGCCTTACAGTGCCAAGGGCGCGGGCATCTCTGGGGGCTTCCGGCCTCAAGCCAACTTTCCCCGCCCTGGTATAGGGGCTTATGGTCGAAAGGTAAACCGAATAAAAAAGAAAATCTTATAAGTTTTGGACAGAACCAAGGCCTTGCATGGTCCTCGGACTCAAGCCTATGGGGAAACCAAGTACAAAAAAGAAAATCTTATAAGTTTTGGACAGAACCAAGGCCTTGCATGGTCCTCGGACTCAAGCCTATGGGGAAACCAAATACAAAAAAGAAAATCTTATAAGTTTTGGACAGAACCAAGGCCTGGCATGGTCCTCGGACTCCAGCCTATGGGGAAACCAAGTACAAAAAAGAAAATCTTATAAGTTTTGGACAGAACCAAGGCCTTACATGGTCCTCGAACTCAAGCCTATGGGGAAACCAAGTACAAAAAAGAAAATCTTATAAGTTTTGGACAGAACTAAGGCCTTGCATGGTCCTCGGACTCAAGCCTATGGGGAAACTAAGTACAAAAAAGAAAATCTTATAAGTTTTGGACAGAACCAAGGCCTTGCATGCGTTCCTCAGACTCAAGCCTATGGGGAAACCAAGGTAACAAAAAAGGAAAATCTTATAAGTTTTGGACAGAACCAAGGCCTGGCATGGTCCTCGGACTCCAGCCTATGGGGAAACCAAGTACAAAAAAGAAAATCTTATAAGTTTTGGACAGAACCAAGGCCTTGCATGGTCCTCGGACTCCAGCCTATGGGGAAACCAAGTACAAAAAAGAAAATCTTATAAGTTTTGGACAGAACCAAGGCCTTGCATGGTCCTCGGACTCAAGCCTATGGGGAAACCAAATACAAAAAAGAAAATCTTATAAGTTTGGACAGAACCAAGGCCTTGCATGTCCTCGTACTCAAGCCTATGGGGGAAACCAAGTACAAAAAAGAAAATCTTATAAGTTTTGGACAGAACCAAGGCCTTGCATGGTCCTCGGACTCAAGCCTATGGGGAAACCAAGTACAAAAAAGAAAATCTTATAAGTTTTGGACAGAACCAAGGCCTGGCATGGTCCTCGGACTCCAGCCTATGGGGAAACCAAGTACAAAAAAGAAAATCTTATAAGTTTTAGACAGAACCAAGGCCTGGCATGGTCCTCGGACTCCAGCCTATGGGGAAACCAAGTACAAAAAAGAAAATCTTATAAGTTTTGGACAGAACCAAGGCCTGGCATGGTCCTCGGACTCAAGCCTATGGGGAAAACAAGTACAAAAAGGAAATCTTACAAGTTTTGGACAGAACCAAGGCCTTGCATGATCCTCGGACTCAAGCCTATGGGGAAACCAAGTACAAAAAAGAAAAATTACAAGTTTTGGACAGAACCAAGGCCTTGCATGGTCCTCGGACTCAAGCCTATGGGGATACCAAGTGCAAAAAAGAAAAATTACAAGTTTTGGATAGAACCAAGGCCTTGCATGGTCCTCGGACTCAAGCCTATGGGGAAACCAAGTACAAAAAAGAAAAATTACCAGTTTTGGACAGAACCAAGGCCTTGCATGGTCCTCGGACTCAAGCCTATGGGGGAAACCAAGCTACAAAAAAGAAAAAAATTACGAGTTTTGGACAGAACCAAGGCCTTGCATGGTCCTCGGACTCAAGCCTATGAGGAAACCAAGTACAAAAAAGAAATCTTACAAGTTTTGGACAGAACCAAGGCCCTGCATGGTCCTCGGACTCAAGCCTATGGGGAAACCAAGTACAAAAAAGAAATCTTACAAGTTTTGGATAGAACCAAGGCCTTGCATGGTCCTCGGACTCAAGCCTATGGGGAAACCAAGTACAAAAAATAAATCTTACAAGTTTTGGACAGAACCAAGGCCTTGCATGGTCCTCGGACTCAAGCCTATGGGGAAACCAAGTACAAAAAAGAAAAAATTACAAGTTTTGGACAGAACCAAGGCCTTGCATGGTCCTCGGACTCAAGCCTATGGGGAAACCAAGTACAAAAAAGAAAAAATTACAAGTTTTGGACAGAACCAAGGCCTTGCATGGTCCTCGGACTCAAGCCTATGGGGAAACCAAGTACAAAAAAGAAATCTTACAAGTTTTGGACAGAACCAAGGCCTTGCATGGTCCTCGGACTCAAGCCTATGGGGAAACCAAGTACAGAAGAGAGAAAATTACAAGTTTTGGACAGAACTAAGGCCTTGCATGGTCCTCGGACTCAAGCCTATGGGAAAACCAACTACAATGGCCGCGCCTCGTAAATTGTAGCGCGTCAAAAGTAACGGTCCGCACGCACGCCACACGCTCTCCTTATTTCCATCCTTTCCCAAACATCAAAACCCCGCTTTTCTCCTCGGAAGGAGATAAAAACCGGAGTTTTGAGGGGCTATTGTGGGGCCCTTCCCAGAAATAATGGGCTATTCCAGATTCAGGCCCGTCCGAGGAGCGTCCTGCCCAAAGAGAAACCACATATGAAGCATTACTCAGTCCTGATAAACGCCACGGAAACCTGTCCGAGGAGTAACTCCTCCTCGGACACTACGAAGCCCAGACGAGGAACTCTCTCCAGCCATTTCAGTTCATCCTCCCAACATATAAAATGAATAAAATCCAAAATATCTCCTGGAAAGCTGCCACCACCACATTAATTGCGCCCCAACCACCCTCTTGGCCGCATTAATAAGGAAAAGACCCCTGAACAGTACCACCTTGGCCTCTGCAACTCACAAAGGGAGTGATGAGGGCGTCTGATGGGACAGATGCTCAAGTAGATACTTAGATGATCAACAAGTGTAAGGTTGAGATGAGAGGCGGGGAACTATATAATGTAGTGGAGCCCCTCAAAGAAAGGGACTCCTTTTTCTAGAGGAACCAGAGAAAAAGGAGGAGGGGAGAACGAACTCATAAGAAAGACGGACGGTGAGGACAAGACGCTCCTCGGACTAATTCCGAGGAGAAATATCTTCTCATCACATCCGTGTAAAGCTTAGCCATACAGGCCAACCTTACCTTTGTATGGGCTTCTATGAAAATCTCGACCAAACCGTCGCCCAACGACCAAGATCCAGCCTTCCAAAGCCCACTCTCTACAAATCGTATTGTTTGGGCCCCTTTACATACGAGCCCACCCTTGGGTCGTTAAAAATCGTGTCCTTACAATTGTGAATATAGCATTTCTCACAATTTTTTGGTTCAACATTCAACAGACCAAAATTTTGGAGAGGTTGAATTTCATTTTTAATGGGCTCAATTGTTATTAAGGGTGTTTAAGTGTTTTTCTTAAGGTGGTCAAGTTTTTTTTTTTTTTTTTTAGGGTGGTCAAATAACCCATATTAGGCTTGGCGCTGCCCCTTTTGTAGCTAGTTTTTTTAACCTATAACACCTCTGATGTAGCATATATTTTTGGTGTTTAGGATGCTAAAATAGCTTCTTAGTGATTTTACAATTGTCAATGTGGATGCTCTAAAGACACTTGAAAGCATAGTTATTAAACCCGAACTAGGCCAGTTGTTTGAACCAAAAACCCGATGACCTTACACCTAGACCGATCAAGGCGTTTCAATGGATCATTTCAGCATTGTTGAGGGCCATTTGTGAGAATCCAAGTGGAAAGAAATAAAGCCCAATAACAAGGGCAACAAAGAATTGACAAAGCAGACAGCAAAACCATTAGGCCCAAGTGGCAGGAATAATGGATCGCAGGCTCAAGAAATAAACAAATGGGTCTTGAAGAAGCCCGGAAATAGAGAAATAGCATCCCATGGGCAATGTATGAGGTAGAAAAGCAAGAAAAGGCCGCCGCAAGCCCAAAGTAATACAAACTAAGAAAGTAAAGGGTTTATGGCAGGCCCATAAACCCTAAGGATGAGAATAAGGTTATTAGGCCAGGGAAGTCCATGAAGTTAGTAAAAAGCTCATGGGAACACAGAATTAGCAAAAGGGCCGAGGAAGCCCAAAGAAAGCAAACAGGCCAAGAAGGCCTAAGGGAAAAGTCAAAAGGGACGTAGGAGCCCATAAATAAAAGCAAACCAGTAGCCATGCCAAGCCACTGAGAGAAGAAATAAACAGCTGGTCTAAAAGAGGCCCAGCAAGATTAAGTTATTACAGTAGGAATAACAAAACGACATTACAAGAAATAAGGAAACTAAGGAATGGACCAAAGAAATGTAAGACCCATCATCAAATAAAACCTAACTCCTAAGAGGAGCGGGAAAACAAAAAGCAGCTTACATAAGAGGTTAAAAAACACGGACGGCGAGCCTCCAGACCACAGCAGACGAATTGGGCAGCAGGCAAGTTTTGGACACATATGGAATGAAGACACGTGCAAGACCCAGGCACCACTAGCTTGTACCCAACCAATACAAAGCATGGTGAGTTCGGGGGGTCAGAGAACCAGAGGGCATGGTTTGGTGGTGGAGAGAAGGGAAAAATCTATTTTGAAGGTTCCGATTCAGGCTCTTTCAGGGAGGTGTCCTGCTGGGATGGCTTACTACCCAAAAGAGGCAAGCTGAGTTGGAACCATTAGGTGCATGCCATGAGGGATAGGGAGAAAGAAATAACCCAGACCGTAGCAAGAAAGGGTGCCACGGCAGACTAGCAAACAAAATACTTTTCCTTGTCTGGCAATAGGAAGGCGACACACAGACGGAACAGTGATGGTCGGCCCATACACTCAGACCAGACAAAGGGAGTTAAGGGTTAAAACAGTAAAATCTGGTTATGGCAGGCACTATAAAAGGAGGGCCTTGCCTTGAACAGAAGGAGAAAAACAACGGGAACTTTGACTGAGAAATAGAAAACTTAAAAAAAATAGTAAAGAAAACGAAGTGAGAAGAAAGAAAGAAATAGTGAGAATTAGAAAGGTGGGCATGCACCGGTAGATTGATCCCTTCTCTCCCTCATGAAATCCGGCCCTCTGTAAGAAAAACTCGAGAGTATCTACGTAGAAAACCACTCAGACCCGTTTCCCTCAGGGCGGTTAACCTCTACAGCAGGACTCTTTCCTAAGAGATTGACTGCTTTGAGGAGGAACGTTCTTCCCTTTGTGGTTCTACTCCTACGGATTGGATTTCTGATTGATTTCCCCTAATATTCCGACTAACCCATGCGTATTAACATTTGATATCCTCTATTATGTTTTTTTCTCTTCCGTAAAAAAAAAGAAAACAATTAGTATTGCTGTTGTAATTGATTTTAGGGGCTATTTAGTCAATTCCCCATTAAGTGGCTAGATATTTTCTGTTTATTTTATTATTATTATGTTTGTCTGCCACGATTTGTCTGAAATAGTTTTGCCTGCCGTGAACACATCCCTGGTAGACTTGGCCTAGTTTGCGTACAAGCCGGACCAACTTAAGCTGAAGTTGGGCCGGTCCCGACTCTCTTATCCAGAAAACTTGGGCTTAGTGCAGAGGAGGCAGCCCAACACCACTAGCACAGCCTACCCCCTTACAAGCATAAGACCCGGTCAAACCTAACGAGTTTGTGGCGACCTGTGTAACTTGAATGAGTTTTTATTACCCAATTGGATTTGTGAAATTTGTAAAATTAATCTATAGACTCACTTTATTGACTTCTTAATGGTTTAGTTTGTTATAATATTAGAATTTAAAGAAGAGAAAACCTAATGAATAAAAAAAAAATGCACTCATTTGTCTACGTCCAATACTGCCATCCTATCAAAAGACTATTATGTTATTATGAAACCTTAGATTTTGAATTTTAATTGCTAGTTTAATTTAGGCCAATGCCTTTCATTTATATATTTATGTTATGATTTTTCAATCTTATTGGAGTATTTTTAAATTTTTTTTTTATTCAACTATACGATTTGACCAATGGCTGAGTTTAATAACTATGCTTAAAAATAAAAATAATCAGTCCTCCACCTCTGCATACCAAAAGTTAAACATATTGTCAGTTCTTTTCAAACTCCATAGAATAGAAGACGAAATCGGAAAATTGCATAGTCCAGTAGACTAGACATTGGTTTGGTTGGGCAACCAGATCTGAGGTTGTTGGTGAGTGGGAAATGTCGTCAATGGCGAGTAGTACAGACACAACTTGGGTGGGAAAGAAGCCTCTGAGGCGCATCGGTGGCATGTCCGATGCTCTCTCCATCGCTGCCGATCTTGGCTTCTCTGTCTCTCCTCCTCCTACTCAGGTCTCTCTCCCTCTATGTGTGCCCAATTTTCCATTTTGTGCTCACTTTTGGTTATTTTGCCTGCCCCATTTGCCTTTCGCTTCTGTTTTGTTTCCTGCTGGTGTTCTTCAGTTTGAAATATCCATTTAGTTCTAAATTGATGTAGAAGCTAGAAGTACTGTGTAGGTTGTGGAAGTGAGTATGTTGGAAACATGAAAGGATCTAGTCTTTAGTTTCGAGATTAATTCAAAAATTTTGACATGGGTTCTTCATTCATATATATTTCTTTCAATTGCGAAGGTTTTAAATTTCATAGTCTTAATGAGGTTTTAAGTAGTGTGGGGTGAAAAATTGCTGGTATGGGAAAGCTAAGGCATTTTGTTTTGTTCCTTGGTTTTTATTAACGATTTCAAGTAGATAATTCAACTTGGCACTCAAAAGTTTTAGTGGACAAGACAAAACAAGACAAAGGATCTTGGTAGATGCTTCCTAATATTGGTCATCTTGTATCACTGCTTTACTGACAGGATATATTAATTATTATATCAAGTAAATAAAAAAGCTTGGATCTTATGTTTTTATGCAACAACCGCTTCTGAGGCTGCTGAAGCCTATGCTTTAAGAAAGGCAGTTGTGGTTGCTCTAGAGGAATCTCTAAGCCTAGTTATTGTAGAAAGTGATGCCCAGGCAGTTATTCTAGGAGTAAAAAATGTTTCAAAGCTTCTGAGCTGGGATTGCTTTACAAACTATGATTGAAGAAGCTTTGGACTTGATGCATCAGAATCCTTCTTACAAGTTTGAATTCTAATGGATTAATTGGTTTAGCCGTGCTCCTTCCAAGATGGGATTGTAGAATTACTCAACAGGGTTCTGTCCACTTAGGAAGGACTGCTTATTTGTATGCTGCCCCCCCCACCTCTCAAATTTTTTTTTTCTTCAGCCTACAAAAAAAAAAATTTTGAAATTCCAATTGAACTCGTCTTTTGTCTTTTTGGTAGGAAGAACTCCAAAACTTATCCACCGCTACTGGCGAGAAGGGTGATGACTTAATAAGGGTCTTAAGAGAACTTACCACTGTACAAAGAAAAATAGCAGATCTGCAAGTGGAACTTCAAGGTCGAAAGGTGAGTTATGCGAGTTTCATTTATGACCTGTTTCAATTTACAATATGTGTGAGGCTGCTTCCGTAACTGCAAGAAATGAAATTACAGTATGATACTTTCAGGTAGCACTTTTACATGTCTTATTCACAATTGGTATGCAATACTTATCTAACTAAGTGGTTTTGTAAAATATAGGATGATAAAAATGTAGCACATTTAACTCATGTGAGCGAAATGGAAAAGAAGATTGAGACTTTGGCAAGGATTACGACTATATTGAAAGATGTCATTCAGAATAAGGTAATCTTTTTTTTTTGCCTTCATATTTATCATCATTGTCTTCCTGACATGTAAAAGCTGAAATGGCATATGCTTTATGCTGAGCTCCTTGTCTTTATCCTTGAAAATGTCCATGTCCGGTCTTCTATGCACATTGATGCCTATATGGAACATGAACCAAGTATACAAATGCATGATTTCTTGCACTTGCACACACACAAAACTGTGCACATATATACGTGCTCTGTTTTCTCCTCCTGGGTTTTAAAATAGCATGGGTTGCTCAAGTTATAGTTTGGTTGCCAATTTTGCTATAGGTTAAATTTAAGGGTTCATTTGGTTATTAAAATTTTAGCTCCATCAAAATTGGTGATTTCTACAACTCTCTGCAATCATTCCTTGTTCCTTCTCCTCCCTCCTATGGGCAAGAAGGAGAGTAAGGGTTGGTGTTTGGTGGAGGAGAAAGGTTGATGACTCAATGCTACAAATTGCATTTGTGAATTCAAATGCTTTTTTTTTTGATAGGTAATTGATATTTCATTAATAAAAAAGTACATCATGTTCACGATGATGAACAGACTATACTTGAAACAAATACAAAAAAATCACAAAGAAACAAAAACAAAATGCAGGAAATCAAATACGGAAATACATTGTGTAAAACCCCAAATACGAGACCACCCAAACAATGTCCCAACTAGCAAAGACTTCAAAAGATCAACAAATTTCTCAACATCCTCAAAAGTGCGGGTATTTCTTTCCCTCCAAATTGGCCACATCAAATAGGCTGGCACCATATTCCAGATTGAAAGAAGAGTGTATCCCCAAATAATTCTCCCATGCACAAAGAAGAGAAACAACTGTCCTTGGCATCACCCACTGTATACCAAACATAAAAAGAACTTCACTCCATAAGGCATGTGCGAACTTACAATGAAGTAAAAGATGATCCACTGTTTCTCCATCACAGCAGTATAAACAACACCAATTAACCCAAGGCAGGTTCCTTTTTACAAGGTTATCAATAGTAAGAATACTATCCTGAGTTTCTGTCCATAAAAAGAAAGAAAGTCTTCTAGGTACCTTAACACTTCAAATACACTTCCAAGGGAAAGGAATGGTAGGAGGAGCAGATAAGGAATTATAGAACGAGTACACATCAAAAAAACCATTTGGGGTTAACTTCCAAAACAAACTATCAACCCCCTCACCCCTTGGTATTTTGGAATAAATATGCTCGTAAAAGACATCCACTCTTTCCACCTCCCAATCATTAGGAGCCCGTTGGAATTTAATATTCCAACTCCTACTACCACCGTTTGATGTAATGGTAATCAACTCAGAAATCCAAGCGTCTTTACCCAAAGCATGAGAGAAAAGATCAGGGTAAAGATCTTTTAAGGGAACGTGTCCACACCAAAGGTCATAATAAAATCGAATACAAAGACCCTCTCCCACCACATACAACACATGTCCAAAGAAACTCTTTGCGCCTTTTCTAATATTCTTCCTCATTCCACACCCTTGTGAACCTCTACCAACTCAAATGCACCGGCCTCCACTAGTCTCTCCATACTTGGTAGCTATAACCTGACGCCATAAACGATTGGTTTCACATCCAAACCGCCACAACCATTTTCCAAGCAGGGCTTGATTAAACAAGCCAATCCTTCATATCTCTAAACCTCTTGCCTCAACCGGCCAACACTCCTTATTCCAAGCAACAAGTGGATATTTGAAAGCTTCCTCAGAACACTCCACAAGAAATTTCTTTGGATCCTTTCTATTCTATCCGCCACAGCTTGAGGGATAGTAAACAAGGATAAGAAATAGGTGGGAAGGCTTGAAAGGATAATTTTCAATAAAGTTAATCTACCCCTCTTAGACAAATAAAGACGTTTCCATCGAGATAGCTTCTTATCCATTTTTTTCTATAATAGGATTCCAAATTGATGGATCCTTAAAATGAGACCCAAGAGGCATACCCAAGTAAATCATGGGCAGCCTACCAATATTGCAACCTAAAACACTAGCCAGAGCATACAAACTCCCTACCACCCCCACGGGAACAATCTCACTCTTACCAATATTAACTTTCAACCCTGTGATAGCCTCAAAGAAAATCATCACCATCCGAATATATAAAAGTTGTTCCCTAGATGCATCACAAAATAAGATAGTGTCATTAGAAAAAGAAGATGAGAAATATGCAAACCTCTATATGAATGGCAATTCACTTGAAAACCCCTAAGAAAGCCTCCCCTTCTGTTCTTTTCAACAGCCTACTCAAAACTTCCATCACCAATAGGAAAAGAAGAGGAGACAAAGAGTCCCCTTGGCGAAGGCCCCGAGTACTACCAAAAAAACCCACTGGAGAGCCATTAACAAGAACTAAATAACGGATTGTAGAAATACAAAACTTCATCCACCTCCCCCACTTCTCTCTAAAGCTCATCCTCTCCATGAGATAAAACAAAACATTCCAATTCACATTATCATAAGCCTTCTCAATATCCAACTTGACAATCACACCGGGAATTTGACTCTTCATTCTACTATCCACACATTCATTTGCAATGAGAATGGAATCAACAATCTGTCTCCCCCCAACAAAAGAATTTTGAGAATTAGAAATGAGTTTATCCAAAACACAACGAAACCTATGTGCCTAAACTTTTGATAACAGCTTATACAAACTACCCACAAGGCTAATCAGACGAAAGTCCTTAATGTTAATAGCATTGGTCTTCTTGGGAATCAGACACAAGAAAGTGGCATTAAGGGATTTTCAAAGATGCAAGTTCTATGAAATCCACAAAAAAAGCCATAACATCTTCTTCTAACACACACTCACTTTTGGAAAAAACCCATAGTAAAACCATCTGGCCCAGGTGCCTTATCACCTTTAGCCTCCTTTAAAACTGCAAGAATCTCCTCCTTATCGAACTCCCTCTCTAAAGATAACCTCTTAGATTCATCTAAGCAAGCAAACTCCAGGCCATCAATAGTTGGCCTTCAAGATTCAAGCTCTTGATATAAATTCCTATAAAATTCCACCACCTGATCTTGAACCTCCCTATCTTCCTTATAAAGAACTCCCTCCACCTCCACTCCCCTAATGTGATTGGTTCGCCTGTGCGAATAAGCCAACCTATGGAAAAACCGAGTATTATTATCCCCCTCTTTTAAGAACAAGGCCTTGGATTTTTGCCTCCAAGAGATCTCCTCCAAAGAAGCTAAATACTCGATATCAGCTTTGATCACAATTCTTCTAGATCTATCTTCTAGAGACAAAACTTGCAGCTCTTCTCATGTATCAAAATCTAACAACTCAGTGAAAGGACATTTCTTCCTAAAAGCCACATCCCAAACTCATGTTTATTCCTATGCTTCAAGTCACCTTTCAAAGCCTTCAGTTTATAAGCTAAAACATAACTTGGAGGTCTCACAAAGTGATAACTGCTCCACCACTGCCAAACTTGATCCACAAAACCATCTACTTTCAGCCACATATTTTCAAATTTAAAAGCACTCTTCCCCCTCAACATACCTCCTGCCTCCACTAAAATAGGACAATGATCTGCCACCACTTGAGGAAGAGTCTTTTGGATCACATCCAAAAAATGTTCCTCCCAATCAGCTGAAATCAGAGCCCTATCAATTCTGGACATGGAAGGATTAACAGAATTACGAAACTAGGTGTAATCACCTCCCTCCAAAGGCAAATCAACTAGATTATGTTTCTCAATAAAGTCAGAGAGTTTAAACATGGCTGAGCTAAAAGAGTTACAACCAAGTCTCTCATCTGGATATCTGATGATGTTAAAATCACCAATCAAACACCAAGCCGAGCTCCACCGCAATCTCATAGAATCAAGTGCTACAAAGTGCAAAAGTGTAATAGTGATTTCATCTTTGTGAGCCTCTAAAGATGATTATATTTCTTTGCGTTATCCGATTCTTGACTTATAACTAAAATTGACCTGTTTGTGAGCAGTTTCCATATTCTCATACCTTATGTCCTCATTTTTTTTGTTGATAAGTACCTTATGCACTCCTCATTGTTCTTTTAATTTGTTTATCATTGGGGGGAAAATTGGGCTAATTGCACTTTCCCCCCCTAAACAAGAGGGTCAATCTCAATTTCCCCTCTAAACTATAAAATTGAGCAATGTCCCTTATTATTGATTGCTAATATGAAAATTTTCCCATGCCATTAATAAATTCAGTAAATTCAAAATTTTAATGGAGAATTCTTTTTTGTTGAATTCCATGCCACAGCCTGTTAGATTTTACTTAAATATTAATATGAAATACTTTCTTGGAGTTGGGAAAGTCTTTGAAGTGAACCAAGGGTTCGATTCTGGCCATCGCGCTTGTCTGGAATCCCATTGTGCGTTTCATGTTGTTAAATCAAGTGTATGTGTAGGAATATACGGCCATTTGATTGTAGTGGTATCCAGGGTGAGTTGGATTGAGTGGTGGTCAGGTTAGGGCAACTTGGCCAACTCAAATTTCAACGATGTCCAGGGGAGGAAAGGTGTTCAGTGGGATTTTTGAACTTTGCATTTTACTGCAAATAGAAAGAGGAGAGAGGAGAGGTTTTCATACAGCTTTTGGGGGATTTCTATATTCAAGCAATTAGAATTAGAGTAAATATATATTTTATATTTCCAAATTCTCTTGTTTATACTTAACCATCTCTTCTAAACTTTGTATTTTGCACTTTTTTTAATTAATTTCATTTAATTTAAACTTTAAATTCAAATTTCTTTGAAGGATGTAATTCTTAAGAATTTTTGTTTTTGAATGTAGACTTTCTTTTTAAAGTTAAAAAAAAAAAAAAAAAAAAAATTAAATTTGATTATAATTTAATGGTTGGAGCTAGGGCATTTAAATTCTGGATGTCTTCGTTGGAAACATAAGAAAATGCTAACTAGTTGAGTTACAAATATTTTGACTGTTTTTTTGAAGTGTCCCCCCCCCCCCCCCCCACCCCAAAAAAAAGTCCAAAAAAATTCCTTAACAATTTTAGTGTAAAGAAAACAACTCTTTTATGTCTGTTTTTTTCTTTCTTTATTGAAGATAAATAATCCCAGAGTAATATCTTTCCATGGATCAAATTGAGCCTCTGCATGTGTACACTTTGATGCATAAATATTTCTAGATTGACTCAACAATATATCCTTAGAGGCTTAGATTGGGCATTTATCCTTTAGATGATTCTTATTAAGCATGATAGTCATGATCATGCAATTGCAGTCAGTAAGGACAATAGTTAATGATATTGACAAGTGACAACGGAAATGTTATATTTAAATATTAATCTCTTACAACTCCTGAGACCTGAAATGGAGTATTTTAACATTGCTGTTGGTGCAAGGGACTGTAATTTCAAGAAAATGCTTAATTAGATATATGTCCTAGCAAAATGTGTATAAACATATTCTGTGGTTATTCTGTATATGTCTCATTGAAATATAGTGATGGCTAGAATATATATATATATATATATATATATTTTGTGGGCGCCCGAGGACCGAGGAAGGATGCAATAAGACATAGCTCTCACTAGAGGAGCACTCAAAGTCCGAGGAGAGGGTTTGCCTGAGGATAGGAGGAGAAGAGACAAAATAATTCCTGGAAGTCCAAATAGAGGGAATAGTGTTTAGATTGAGGATCAGAGTGATTGAAGGAAGCTTCCAGTGAAAGTTCACCTAATTCATCCACATTGAATGACTGGCAACAGCTTTATCAGCCGTATTAATGAGGAAATGACCTGAACAGTAGAAATCACAGCTAAGCAACTCCTTCTACCACCTTCACCTGAAGTTTAAGAGGACAAGTGTCCAAAGGAAAATCGAGAAGATGGGAAATGAAGGGCCAGGATGCAACAAGCTGGGGAATATATAGGAGGAAGGGAGCTTCTAGGGAGGGGGCATGAAACAAATACTCTAAGGATAGAAATTAGAACAAGAAACATTGAGAGAAAGAAAGTGAACAGTGTACCATTCTGTGTAAGAACTGCCCCCTCGGGCAAGTTTGTAATAAGTCTCATATATACATAAACTTTGATCTTCAATCATTCTGGCCCTATTATTGTTCTCGGGCTAATCCCCCTCTCCTATGTTTTAACCCACTTTCTTACAAATATCTATTGATTTGGGCCTAGATGGGCTGCACAAACTTCACTGTTCTAAGTGAGCTTGGATGGCCTGATTTTTGTGTCCTTATATATATATATATATCTTTTTTTTTTTCCCATTTCCTAAGCATAACATTTTTTTTTTTTTTTTTTTTGGATTGAATAAGATGAATTTGTTTAACCTGGGAACATATTCACTCTTAAATTGGCAGGATCGCATCATAGCACGTCTTCAACAGCCATATTCACTAGATTGCATTCCAGTGGAAGCAGAATATCAGGTTGGTCCAATTAATTCCATTCCTCATTTCTCAACCCATTCTTAGAGTCAGAACTCATTTTCCACATGGTTACTCACTTGTGACCAGTCTGCTGGTCATACTAATTGCTTTTGGTGAAACAGTTAGGCACAGGTGTAAGGACTTTGGTGTGGGTACCAAAATTATTCCCAGCTTGAATTTGAATATTTATTGATAAATTTTGTTATAACTGAGAATGATGTGGGATTATGTTTATGGTTTAATTATTTATCTTATCGATGTTTGTTGGTGTAAAATTGGCTCTAGTAAACTTATGGCACACAAATGATTGATGAATAAATTTTTATGTTGGAAATTTCCAATAGCTGGGTGCAGATTCCTAATTATCCATTATTAAATAAAAAATGAAGTGAGGAATTATCTGATGAAAATAAAAGCAAATATTAATAGAATAACAGGTTAAATGTGGCATGGTTATTGCCCGATGCATAGTGATGAGTACATTCCATGCAATAATGTATGATCAGAACAATCAATTTAAAGAGGGGAAAAGGTGAATAGTTGTAGATTCTAGGGATCATAAGGTTCATGAAATGTGAAGAGAGGGATGTTCTTTCCTTATCCTAATCATTGTAATAATAGCATGAGTTAAGATCTACCACCTCTGTATGCCTGTACCAAGTCTTTCATAGTAGTTCCATGTATAGTTGCTTTTTAAAAGAAAAAGGGTTTTTAATTGCAATGTACACCCTGTCAAGTGCGTTGTAGCTCAACTAGCTCTTCCTTGTGTTTCTAATGGGGACTTCTAAGGCTCAAATCCTCCCTTCCCAAACTACTGAATTAAAATAAAATTTAAAAAAATGCAATTACACCCCAATGTCTAAATTAGGGCCGAAATTATCAGTTTAGTAGGCCACTATCCACCTTAAACTATGAGAGCATTCACAATGTACAACACTAATGTGGACTCTAATTTAGATGGCAGGTGGATATCGCAAATTATTGTTGAATTTGCAAAATTTTGAAATTTAGGGTGTTCATTGCAAATAACCTCTATAGTTTAGGGTGAATAGCTGCAATTAACCCAAGAAAAACATAAATTTGAAATAATTGTGTATAATAAATTCACTTAAAACAAAAAGTATGGTAAATTATAAATCTAGCTCTTGGAGAATGGCTAAAAGTACTGCAGAATCAATCATTTATCTAATACTAGAGAGCTATTGAATGGTTATATTAGTTTTGTTGTCATTTGAAAAAGACTTTCTAATGCTCATGGCTTTTGATTGGGTTTGTGCAGAAACAATTTTCTGAATTACTGATGAAGGCTGCTAGTGATTATGGAGCATTGACAGCGTCAGTTGCAGATTTTCAGTGGAGTCAGAACTTTAAGGAGTCTCCTTCAGTATGGGGGGTAAGCAAGTAGAGGCTTTTATTTTGCTTCTAAAAGTTCCAGAGTGCATTTATAAATAATAAATAAATAAATAAAAGGTTCCAGAGTGCATAATAGGGCATAGTTTTTTTCCCATTCTAAGCTCTATCTGCATTCAGTTGTTATATATAAATATTTTTCTATTGGATTTAATTGTTTCTACCTTTTTTTTTGAGCAAATAACTGTCTCTATCTTATAAACTAATGGTCCGTTTGGATTGAAGGAGAGCGAGAGGGAGTAGAGTAGAATAGAGTAGAATTAGCCCAAAATTAGCCTATTTTCAGCCAACTCTACTCTACTCTCCTTCACTCCCCCTCATTTTCCCTTCAATCCAAACATACCATAAATTCCACTATGATATGGAATATTACTTTCAATGAAGGATGAGATCATGGGAGTATTTGGGTCATCTGAAACATCATGCATGTGATACTGTTGCATATTTGTTCTCAATGGCCTCTGAATTGACAATCTATTGTTTTAAAACATGTTGAAAAATTAAAATCAAAATACTAAAGGTTGAACATCCTTGATCTGCTCGGGGTTTCTTGAAATATCAATAATCTGCCATAAGGTTTAGTGGAGGAATCATTATTTTTCTTTCCATTCTCCCCCTCCCCCATCAAAATATGAATTTGATGTAAAAGATTTTTAGTCAATAACATTATTCTCTATTTAATGAAATCTCAAACATGATCTCATAATAGAGAACTTGGATTTTCATTGTGGTATACTGGGTCAAATCATTTCTACGTGTTCCAATAACCGCACCTGTGAGAAAATATCCTTAAATTAATGGGAGGGCTTTGTGGCAAAAGGTGATCATCTTCTTCTTTTGACACAGGAAATGCTTCGCCCAATTCCAGTTGCTTTAGCATCATGCACCCGATTCTTTGAGGCCATGTCTGCCATGAGAGAATCATTTGCAACACTTCAAAATCTGAGAGTGGGTCATTCCAATTCCTCTTTGTCTACAACACCAGCAAAGGATGCTTCCCAAAGAGTGCCGGGGGACTCCGACTGTGTAACTCCACCACCTTGGAGAAATGAACCAAGCTTTGATGACTTAGCCATTAGAAGCATAAAGAAGCAAGAGATGCAGAGGCAAGAAGCAGAGGATGAAAACAGTGAGATGGGTGATGTTAATCAGGTTGATGGCACAAGCCATAGGAGATTGTCATGGCCCCCATCAGTTAAAAAGAGTGGAATTTAGTCAAATAAGGTGAATATCATTGCATGTCTTCTGGTAGTAAATGTTCCATTAGGTTTGTATTCTGTTTGTGATGTATTCATTTCACTGGAAATATGTAATAGCAGTATCATACACCATGAGAAACTCATTCTTTGTGCAGTAATACATGTGTTATTTTGGTTAGTATTTTGAAGTGGCATGTACATCGTCTGTGGTGTCCCCAGTAATGATCGGCGATTTTTGTTATTTTTTCGTCCCCAAATAGGCTTATATTAGCTTCTGGTCACCTTTGGATTTGAACTTTGAAATAAGTGTTCAACTCTAATTGTCATTGTCTTCATAGTACAGTGTTTTGCCACTAGAATGTGGATCTATTAAACCTTAATTCATTAGCAAATAGCAAGAGGATATGAGAACAGCTACCGCTAATTTCACATACATCTTACAGCTGGAACTATCAGATTTTCTTTCCTTAAAAATTAAACCTTATCGTTTAAAAAGTAATAAATTAAACCTTGGTGTTGCAAAAAGTAGCAATAACAAAATTACATTATAATTTTAAAAGTAACAAATTAAATATTTACGAAAAATATTAACCACTCTCGCAATTCAGAGTGGAAAGAACCATTCCCAAATTGAGAGTGATGGCCATGGGTCCGAACGAGAAAAGGCTTATTTGATGTTAGTAAGGATAAGCCCTTTTGATTTGGGGATTAGGCGTAGCAAATTTGGACGGCAGTAGTAGCCCTAAAAAGGAAATTGGGCTGAAGCATGACTCTTGTGAGTGAAAATTATATTCTATAGTAACTATACTGCTCTTTTATTTTTTAGGTAAGTTTATAATTTAGAAATATATATTTTTATTTTTTAAACAAATAAAAATATAAACTTTAGAGGTAAGCAGTAACTGTAATTTCTTTTTTAAGAGTTCTCATTTTGAATTCAAAATGAAATTTGTTATTTAAAATTTATGACCCTATTTCTAAATGAAGTTACCCTTCATTAATGAGGGTATTTTTGAACCATATAAAAGTCCAGTTGAAAGATGAGAATTCTCTTATATATAGTACTAACCTCATTACACGCGCTTTGAGCGTGCGAATAGGCTCTTTTTGTTTTTTTTTTCTTTTTTGTCTAGTGTCACAATTTTCTTTTTTAAATTTTGGATAAGTTTATTTTGAAAACATGGAATAGTAAGAGAGTGTCCAATTTTGTAGGTATTTTATATGGAGTTGGAGATATATTTTTATCGGATTATCCTCAAGATTTTCCCTATTAAACCAAAAGTTTAGAGGTATTTCAAAACAAAATAAACGTCTAGTCCAAAAAGAGGAATCCTCTTATAGATAGTATATGTGGGGCCCAACAATTCGTGGACCAGGCCCATTTATCCTTAGAGCGTCCGAAGGCCCAATCCGAGGAGAGCTGTGGCCCAAGCTCTACCACGCAGAGCACAAAACAATTTTTGGGAAGCAGCCGAGGACAGTTTAGTCCTTGGCAGATCCATAATCCCACCAGAATAAAGGGGCAAAACTGGTATAGGGACGAATTAGTAAGGAAATCCAGAATATCTTGGGGAAGTTATCCATACTACCCTTCTAGATAAGGCCCGACGCCTGACAGAGTCGTACTCTGCAGCTTTATCAAACCATCCCCAACAATTCCGGGATTGGACTGATGAGACAAATGTCAGTGTTCGTAAAGATTGACCCTACACGTGGACGAAGGGCAATGAATGCAAGCTAGTATAAAATAAGGAAGTAAGTAGATCTGAGGGAGGCCCTTTTTTCCACCTCCGAAAAAAGAGAGACGACATGGGGAAACATCTCAGGAACACCGAACTTCATGGAAGAAAGTCCGTCGTTGGGCAACCGAGAGAAGACCTCAACAGGTCCTCGGATCAACTCCGAGGAGCTCCATCCCACGGGGTACGACGCCTCAGGGGTTAAATGTTCATACCCAATCCCCTTTTTCTACGTAGATTCCTCTAAAGCCATGACCGGACAACGCCACTTGACCAACGGCTAGCTTCTCAAGCCCACTCTCTACAAATCATATTGTGAGGGATCTTTCGTACGCGAGCCCAACATCCTTAGTGGGCCGCCAGAGAATTGTGTCCTTACAATTGGCGCCGTCTGTGGGAAAGCTTGCGCGTTGGCGCAGGTGGCGGTGGAGTCAGCTCTCTAGCAAGCAGAAATTTCCGGGATTTCCCCCGTCTCCGGCGGCATATAGTTGTTGCTCCGACGTAAGCCTCTGCTAGGGGCTACGCCTCGCAGTGCTAAGGGCGCGGGCGTCTCTAGGGGCTTCCGGCCTCAGGCCAACTATCCCCGCCTTGGTGAAGGGGCTGGTGGTTGAAAAATAAAACAAATAAAAGAAATCTTATAAGTTTTGGACAGAACCAAGGCCTTGCATGGTCCTCGGACTCAAGCCTATGGGGAAACCAAGTACATAAAAGAAATCTTACAAGTTTTGGACAGAACCAAGGCCTTGCATGGTCCTCGGACTCAAGCCTATGGGAAAACCAAGTACATAAAAGAAATCTTACAAGTTTGGACAGAACCAAGGCCTTGCATGGTCCTCGGACTCAAGCCTATGGGGAAACCAAGTACATAAAAGAAATCTTACAAGTTTTGGACAGAACCAAGGCCTTGCATGGTCCTCGGACTCAAGCCTATGGGGAAACCAAGTACAGAAAGGAAATCTTACAAGTTTGGGACAGAACCAAGGCCTTGCATGGTCCACGGACTCAAGCCTATGGGGAAACCAAGTACATAAAAAGAAATCTTACAAGTTTGGGACAGAACCAAGGCCTTGCATGGTCCTCGGACTCAAGCCTATGGGGAAACCAAGTACAAAAAAGAAATCTTATAAGTTTTGGACAGAACCAAGGCCTTGCATGGTCCACGGACTCAAGCCTATGGGGAAACCAAGTACATAAAATCCATAAGTTTTGGACAGAACCAAGGCCTTGCATGGTCCTCGGACTCAAGCCTATGGGGAAACCAAGTACAAAAAAATCATAAGTTTTGGACAGAACCAAGGCCTTGCATGGTCCACGGACTCAAGCCTATAGGGAAACCAAGTACAAAAAAGAAATCATAAGTTTTGGACAGAACCAAGGCCTTGCATGGTCCTCGGACTCAAGCCTATGGGGAAACCAAGTACATAAAAGAAATCTTATAAGTTTTGGACAGAACCAAGGCCTGGCATGGCCACGCGACTTCAAGCCTATGGGGAAACCAAGTATATAAAAGGGGGAAAATCTATAAGTTTTTGGACAGAACCAGGCCTTGCATCGTCCACGGACCAAGCCTATGGAAAATAGTACATAAAGAATTCTTACAGTTTTGGACGAACCAAGGCTTGCCATGGTCCACGGACTCAAGCCTATGGGGAAACCAAGTACATAAAAGAATCTTATAAGTTTTTGTGACAGAATCAAGGCCTGCATGCGTCCTCGGACTCAAGCTTATTGAGGAAAACCAAGAACATAGAAAGAATCTTACAAGTTTGGACAAGAACAAGGCCTGCATGGTCCTCTGGACTCAAGCCTATGGGAAACCAAGTACATAAAGAATCTGATAAGTTTTGGACAGAACCAAGGCCTTGCATGGTCCTCGGACTCAAGCCTATGGGAAAACCAAGTACATAAAAGAAATCTTAGAAGTTTTGGACAGAACCAAGGCCTTGCATGGTCCTCGGACTCAAGCCTATGGGGAAACCAAGTATACAAAATAAAAACTGTTACTAGAGCATTAAAATCCATCCGAAGAGGATTCTCGTTAACAGTTGGGTCAGTCTTTAATTGCACGGGTTCCCCGGTCTACCCGCAGATCCCCAGTGCCAAAGGGGCTAATACGATACGGCACAGTATGTTGTCCCAAGGGCACGATCCAAGTCCATCGCTGCTCGGCTGCTCTCTTGGATATTCGTCTAGCGTGCATCACGCAGCGCTCAGCAGCTATCTCGGTTAGTTCCATAAATTCAATCTATTGAGGATTACCATTGTTATACTTGATAATATTTGCGAGTTTAAACTAATAAGGGTTTGTATTAAAGTGTTCTTCCGTCCAGAATATTGTTAAAGGCATGTTTAGACTTAATATTCAGACCCAAAGTGGTTGTTGCAAAAAAAATAATAACATATGCATAAAGAAATAAACACATTTTTTATTAAGACAAAAGAACAGTACAGTGTACAATAAAAGCTGAAACCAGCTTACATTAGAGTTAACTGCGTAAGCAAAAGAAAAGCACAAAAGAGTAAAGATGATGCCGAGGAGATATCTCAGAGGAGAGGTTGGCTACTGTTCCAAGATGTCGTCTAAGGAAACTATTCATCGACGCTTCTACATGCCCATAACTCAGGCAGCCAAAGAACCTGACCTCAGGCTAACACCATCTACAGCAAAGATGTAGGGAGCCGGCAGTTGGGAAGCCCCCGCAGAAGTTTGCCTGCTACAAGGCAGACGGCACTGATGGCGGAAATTCCTTCTTCGGGCATGCCAAAAATCTGGCATGACCAGAACCTGCTTCGGATTTTGACTAAAAGAGGGAGAAACATCCTTTCCCCTCTCTCGAATTGAGATATTCTCTTGAGTCTACGCCTCCTTGGCCTGTACCTCACTATCTGGAGTCTCAGGAAGACACAGCGCTTTTGTGGCGGAGAGAGCTCCTTTGCCCTAATCCTCGCCTCAAACATGATGTACTAAGAGAGGAGACTGAAGAATTCGTGTGAAAGCAAAGCAACCTTCTCTCCTATTTATTTAAAAGAAGAGGTGATGGCATTTAATTCACGCAGCGTCCCAAGGAACGCTACAGACAAAATGTCTCCAGCTCGATTTCCAATGCCGTCTGCAACCCTGAGATTAAAGGAGCCTCGTAAAGGCGCACCTCGAATACTGGGACGCCAAAAAGTACCGCGTGACCAAAGGCTACGGAAATGCCTCTAAACCTGTGGGCCTAATAAATTCGCGGCCCAGGCCCGTTCTGCATGGAAGCCCACGGACTATGGCTCACACCAAGGAATAACCATTACCGAGGACAACTTCCTGCTCGGCAACTTATGAGACACCTGAGGAAAGACAGGTGCAAAAAGAAAAGGGGAGGGAATAAAGTTTTGGACAGAACCAAGGCCTTGTATGGTCCTCGGACTCAAGCCTATGGGGAAACCAAGTACAAAAATTATTATTATTAAAGTTTTGGACAGAACCAAGGCCTTGTATGGTCCTCGGACTCAAACCTATGGGGAAACCAAGCAACAAAACATTATTATTATTAAAGTTTTGGACAGAACCAAGGCCTTGCATGGTCCTCGGACTCAAGCCTATGGGGAAACCAAGTACAAAACATTATTATTATTAAAGTTTTGGACAGAACCAAGGCCTTGTATAGTCCTCGGACTCAAGCCTATGGGGAAACCAAGTACAAAAAATTATTATTATTAAAGTTTTGGACAGAACCAAGGCCTTGTATGGTCCTCGGACTCAAGCCTATGGGGAAACCAAGTACAAAAATTATTATTATTAAAGTTTTGGACAGAACCAAGGCCTTGTATGGTCCTCGGACTCAAGCCTATGGGGAAACCAAGTACAAAACATTATTATTATTAAAGTTTTGGAAAGGACCAAGGCCTTGCATGGTCCTCGGACCCAAGCCAGGGGGGTAAGTATTACTTTTTATTGGTCTGCCTTATCATGCCGGGCACTTCCATTAAAGTTATGGCAACATTTTTTTATTATTAAGTATTTTGGTCTTAGTCGTCATTGATTTAGATGCTATATGATTGTGCCGAGCGGCGCTTACAAATTTATAAAAAACAAAGAGACCGAACATGCAAAGTGAAATAGAAACAAGTTTTATTAATATGAAAAATTATTACAATATACAAAGAGAGGCTTCAACCAGCCTATACAAAAGAGGGGCTGCCGAAGCAGTACTAACATCCACAGTACAGATAAGCAAACGGTCAAGCGCCTTTTTAAACTTGTCTTCAAGGTCCCTCCGATCTCTGCCTCATAGCTGCTCATACTAAGAGAAGAACTCACTTTAAAAATAAAAAAATAAATAAATAAATAAATAAAAAAAAAACGAAGAAGAAGGAAATAGTAAGGAAGAAATCAATGAAGAAGATGGAGGAGATGGATGAAGAAGATGGAGGACATGAGTAAGGAAGGAGGAGAAGAAGAGAGAAGAGATAAAAAGAAAGGAAATGAGCAAAAGAGGGAAAAGAGAAAGCACCAGAACGGAACTGGTGCTGGGAAGATTATAAGAAGAGGGCGGGGGAGGGCACCAGGGAGCAAAAGAGGGAGAAGCAGAAGCACTTAGCCCCTGCCTCAGCCCTGACTCCTAACACGCTGGTGCCATATTAGGTACGCTCGTGAGGAGCCGGGTGGTGCTGGTCTTGGTTGTTCTCGACTCAGTCACGCCGAGAATTCGACATGACGAGCCCCTGCTTCGGATTTTGGCTAAAAGAGAGGCGGGACAGATCTTAAGTCTGCGCCACCCTTGCCCTGACCGAGCCATTTCAAGTTTTGTCAGGATATGGTGTTTTGAGGAGGAGTGTGTTTCCTTCATCATTCGTTATGGAGGACGTGTACGGATATGATGTATAACAAACAGGCTAAGCAGACGCTAAAAGAGGCTACGGGTTTCAGATCTCAGAAGGAAGGGGAGGAGTCTGTACGAAAGTGATTGCCTCCTGCTTGCCTTCTTATAGGAAGAACCAAACAGAGGGAATTAAACGCATTCAAAGTTTCCAAAAGAATCTGAAGAAAAAGAGGCGTCCCTTCCGCTTCCCCACCTTATCAGATGAGCCGCCGGACATAAATGAGCCTCGTAAAGGGGATTTACTAAAGGCGTGTCTGGGATAGTCAATCGGCAGGAGCAGATCACGAGCAGATTAAACGGACTCCCTTGAAAAACGGCTAACTTCGTGGACAGGCGGAAAACCGCTCACATAAATGCGGGGTCAAATTAAATGGGCCATATTGAGGGCCCGGGTTTGCCAAAACCCTCCTTTCCAACCCGGAAGTCGGACAGAAAGGTTTTGAGGGGCTATTGTGGGGCCCAACAATTCGTGGACCAGGCCCATTTATCCTTAGAGCGTCCGAAGGCCCAATCCGAGGAGAGCTGTGGCCCAAGCTCTACAACGCAGAGCACAAAACAATTTTTGGGAAGCAGCCGAGGACAGTTTAGTCCTCGGCAGATCCATAATCCCACCAGAATAAAGGGGCAAAACTGGTATAGGGACGAATTAGTAAGGAAATCCAGAATATCTTGGGGAAGTTATCCATACTACCCTTCTAGATAAGGCCCGACGCCTGACAGAGCCGTACTCTGCAGCTTTATCAAACCATCCCCAACAATTCTGGGATTGGACTGATGGGACAAATGTCAGTGTTCGTAAAGATTGACCCTACACGTGGACGAAGGGCAATGAATGCAAGCTAGTATAAAATAAGGAAGTAAGTAGATATGAGGGAGGCCCTTTTTTCCACCTCCGAAAAAAGAGAGACGACATGGGGAAACATCTCAGGAACACCGAACTTCATGGAAGAAAGTCCGTCGTTGGGCAACCGAGAGAAGACCTCAACAGGTCCTCGGATCAACTCCGAGGAGCTCCATCCCACGGGGTACGACGCCTCAGGGCTTAAATGTTCATACCCAATCCTCTTTTTCTACGTAGATTCCTCTAAAGCCATGACCGGACAACGCCACTTGACCAACGGCTAGCTTCTCAAGCCCACTCTCTACAAATCATATTGTGAGGGATCTTTCGTACATGAGCCCAACATCCTTAGTGGGCCGCCAGAGAATTGTGTCCTTACAGTATAGATATAGTATAGATAGATAATAAAAGTTGGGTTTAGAAGATAATATTTAACAATTGCTTAATATAGGTAAAACTTTATCAATTTAAATTTCAACAAATTTAACTCATACTCAAAATAAAATTCTATTATAAAAAAAGTTCTAAACTTATATCTTAAACACCAACCCATGTTTGCTTTCTTAAAAAATATAAATAAATAAGACCTACGTTTTGACTTGTATACTAACTAAAAGTTTATTATCAATACTTTAAGAACAAGTAATTAGTAAATTAATTTATCCATAAAAAGTAGTAAACTAATTTTACACATTTAAATTTCAACAAATTTAAATTTTATTCAAACTAAAAGTCTATTATGAAAAATTATAAACTTAAATCCCAAATAACAACTCACATTTTTTATTTATTTTAAAAACAACTTTTTGACTTCTACTCCAACTAAAAGTCTATTATCAACATTTTAAGAACAACTAATTAGTAAATTAATTTTATATTATTAGTTATGATATATTCCCTCAAATTAAGGGATAATATTAAAAAATTGTTTAATTTAAATCAAACTAAAAGTCTATCATCAAAATTTTCTAAATTTAAATCCCACAAAACTCATGTTTTTGTTTTTGTATTTTTTCCTCAAGTTGCATCTTATTAAATTAATATTTTATTAGGATATTAAGCTACAAGACTCTCAACTAAGGGATAAGATTTAACAATAATTTAATTTAGAAAAAACTTTATCATCTAAGTTTTAGAAATTTAAATTCTACTCTAACTAATAGTCTATTATCAAAATTTTCATATATATACATATATATATATATATATATATATATATATATAAAACAACGTGGGGTGTATTGTGTAGGATTTAGTTATAGGGATTTCTTTAGTTTGTTAAGAGAGATTGTATCGAAAATTCATAATATATTTATATATTTTTCACTTTTTTCCCCAAGATGCAACGTTATGCATATGTTTTAATCTAATAAATCCATCTTACTTATTGTTCTTTGCTTCCGAATTTGCATGCAGGATAATATGTTAAAAGAAGTTTACTATAAATAAGCAAAACAATGAACACTCATTTAAGTTCTGGGTTTTCTTATGTAAGTTTTTAATTTTTTTACTCTAACTAACTATTAAATTAATTTTATATTATTTGTTAGGATATATTTCATCAAATTATGAGATAATATTTAACAACCATTTAATTTAGATAAAACTTTATCATTTAAATTTTAACAAATTTAAATTTTATTCAAACTAAAAGTCTATTATGAAAAATCCTAAACTTATGACTTCTACTCCAACTAAAAGTCTATATCAATTTTTTAAGAACAACTAACTAGTAAATTAATTTTATATATTTAAAATTCAACAAATTTAAATTCTATTCAAACTAAAAGTTTATCATCAAAATTTTCTAAACTTAAATATTTCAATATATTTAAATTCTATTCAAACCAAAAGTTTATTATAAAAAAGTATAAACTTAAATCCCAGACAACAACCCACGTTTTCTTACTAAAAAAAACATTTTGATTTCTACTCCGACTAAAAGTCTGTTATCAACAATTTAAGAACAATTAATTAGTAAATTAACTCTATCAAAAAAAATTATTAAATTATTTTTTACGATATATTTCCTCAAATTAAGGGATAACATTTAATAATTTCTCATGCAATACATCCCACATTATTGAATTTTTTTTTTCACTTTTTTTCCCCAAAAATGCAACTTACACTTATGTTTCAATTTAATAAATTCATTTTACTTATCGTTCTTTGCTTCTGAATTTGCAGACAAGATATTATGCCAAAGGAAGTTTACTATAAATAAATAAATAAAAAAACAATGGACACCCATTTAAGTTCTTGGTTCTCTTATGTAAGTTTTTAATTTTTAATTATTTATTATTCTCAATTTTTGAACTCTTTTGTTTATGTTTTGGTTTTGGGTTTTGGTTAATATATTTAATTTGTGAGTTTGTTGATTTTTTTTTTTTTTTTAATTAGACCATCACTGGGAAAAAATTTACATTGAGGAACAATTTTGTTTATTATTATTTGTGCTTAGAATATAGGTTAAACGTAACCCAAACAGGAATGATCAAACTCATTCCATATCTCATATTAAGAAATTAACACAAACTACAAAGAGAATTTTCAAAATAAAGTCCAAGCTCTAAACAATTAGAACTTAAGGCAATTTTTTTTAATTAAAATTATTTAGTTATTTTATAATTTATTATTACTATCTATTTAAAAAAAATTAGTTTACATATGAATCTTCATCAAGTCATGTATCGCACAGAAATAATACTAGTGGATTAGTATTTTAATAGTATCATGGAAGGGTATGCTTGCTTGTATTGTTTTTTTTTTTTTTTTTTTTTTTTTTTTTTTTTTTTTTTTTTTTTTTTTTTTTTAAGTTTCTCTTTAAGAACCTCAAGGGAAAAATTTTTTTTTTGACAACTGACAGATTTTTTTTTTAACAAAATAATGAAGTAATTAAAAAATATTTTAGGGCAAACTACACTTTTTCATCTTGAGTCTTGACTACACTTTAACCACTCGAACTATCGAAATGCAGGATCGACTCCCAAATTTTAAAAAGTTGATACACACTTACACTTAACTTCCTACTATCTATTTTGGTGTTAATTCTAATAGGATTTAGCATTAAAAGACCAATTTATACATCTCCAATTTCAAATATCAACAGATGGAGAAATAAGTAAATTGGTCTTTCAATGCTAAATTCTGTTAGACTTAACACCAAAACATACAACAAGAGAACATTAAAATGAAGTTATAACTTGAAAGTTAATTATGCATATTAAATTATTAATAGTTCAAAGGGTTAAATGTAATCCAAATGAAAAATTAGGGTGAAAAAAAAATGTAATTTGCCCAAAAAAATTTCTTGTTAATGTGATTACATAAATTATCATTATGTTAATTTTGTTTGATAATTCAATAGTTCAAGAATGTCTTTTAAGTTTTATCTCATAAGCTCTTTCTCTCTCTCTCTCTCTCTCTCTCTCTCTCTCTCTCTCTCTCTCTCTCTATATATATATATATATATGTGTGTGTGTGTGTAAAATAGGAAAATATTAACAAATGTCTTAAAAGAATTAATTTAGTAATTTTAAATTTTTTTAGATGATTTAAAAAAAATTATAGAAAAAAAAATAACTAATTTTTTATATTTTTCAAAAAAATGATATTAAAATTTCCGAAAATAATTTATGAAAGATCAGCCTTGGATGACCCATACAATAAAATTGATAAATACTTCTTTCCAAAAAAAAAAAAAAATCATGGTGCTGTTTGCACCAGCCGACATTTATTTCTGTAGCCTGATACACATTACTTTTACTTTTTTTTTTTTGTTGGGAAAAGAGAAGAGAAGAAGAGAACTTTACTTAAAAAGCAATAAAGCCAGCCTATTTTGGTGGCTTTCACAGGTTCCCGTTCCAGTATTGTGATGTGACCATTTAGGAAAAGTTCAGGATCGTATACTTTTTTATAATTTATTGTTACAATTGCGATGTTGTATTTGAGCATTAGCATTGGGAAATGCTAATGCTATATCTAAGAGAAATTTAGCATTTTACACTTAAAAAATTATTGCATTAGGAAATTGTAAACAGCAGTATTGCAAATTTTTTTGCAATACTGCTACAGTACAATTCTAAAAATAGAATTGTACTGTTCATGGAATTGCAAAAAAATAATAATATTATACTCCTCTTATTTCAATTGAAATTTCTCTCTCATCCCTCTCATTTTTTCTCTTCTCTTCTCACTCTTCCTTCTCTTTCTCCATCTGCTCTCTCTTCTCCAAAGCTTCATTGCCAAAATTTCTCACCCTTCTCTGAAATTTCTCACCCATCTCACACGGCCACTCCCTCATCTCTCATCGCACGGCCTGCCTCTCTCTCGTTGCATCGGTGCTGGGTTTTGGATTTTTGAGGTTGGAGGTTGGATTAGCGTGGATCGGCGAGCTGGGTTTGGATCATTGGGCTGGGATCGGTTGATCGGTGGGTTTGAAATGGTGGATCCATTGATCGGTGGGTGGATCATCGATAGCTCCGATGGTGGCTCTGATGACGATTTTTGGGTATTTCGACGGCCTGGGTGTGGGTTTGTTGATCGGTGGTTTGGGTTTGCTAATCGGTGGCTTGGGTGGTGGCCGTTGATGGTTTGATCAGTGGCTTGGGTGGTGGGTTTGTTGATCGGCGGCCTGGTTTGATGGTTTGTGTGTGTGGCTCTGTTGATGGTTTGTGTTTGTGTGTGTGTGGCTTTGTTGTGGTTGGGTTGTGGCTGAAGTGGATGGTTATTCTGGGTTTCCGATGGGTTTTTTTTTTTTTTTTTTTCCTTCTGTTGTGATGCTGGGTTTTTTATTTTTATTTTTTTTATTTTTTATTTTAGTATGGGTTTTTGTTTCGGTGGGATTTTGGTGAGCAATGGGCAATGGGCAGTGGTGGCTTGGGTTTTTCTGGGTTTTTGTTCTGATGGGTCTGTGTGTGGCTTTGTGTGTTGAGCTAGTGCTAAAGGTTGAAGGAGAAAGAGAAGAAAAAAAAAAAACTGTTGGAAAGCCTAGGAAAACAAAAGTTTCAGTTAGAAAAAAATAGTAAAGAAAGATTAAAAAATAATATTTTAATAAAAATAGAAATTTGGGATGTGGAAGTATTGTAAAATAGGATGGTATAAATGATAAAGTGGTTTTTAGAATTGTAAAATAGAATAGCATTGCAATTTTCCAATGCTAATGCTCAGAGCTAGATTATTTTGAGTATATATTATTGTAATTTTTTTAAAGATATTTTTTATTTTTTTTTGGATGTTAAAATACTTTGTATTAAAAAAAAAAAAAATAACGACTTAGTATAGTAGGATTGGTAAAAAAAGAATGGTAAATATATGCATAAATAATTGCTAACGACTAAGAGCATTCGCACTGGGCATGCTAAATGCCATATTTAGAGAAATTTTACCATTTTCACACAAAAACCATGCTTCATCCAGAATTGTAAAACTCAACTATTGCAATTTTTTTTGCAATAGTGCTACAGTGCAATTCTACCTCTAGAATTGCACTGTAGCAGAATTCTAAAACAAAAAACTAATAGTTTATTGTGTCAATTTCTCTCTCTGTCTCACGTCTCTCTCTCCTTTCAGTCCTCACTCACTCCCTCTCTTCAGACTCAAAACTCCATAGCCACCACACCATGGCTTGACCCATTGATTGTCACCGGCCATGGCAAACCACCAGCCACTCATTATTTCTCTTCTCTTTCTCGTTGTAGATCAGTGTGGTGGCATGGAGATCAGCATTTGGGGTTTGGCACAAAGATCGGTGTTTGGGTGTGGTGTGGAGATCGGCGTTGGGCTGTGGGTTTGTCGTGGGTTGCGTGGGTTCGGATTGACGTGGGTTTGGGTTTGGTGTGGAGATCGGTGTTGAGCTGTGGGTTTGCTGTGGGTTTTGTTTGGGTTTGGATCGGCGTGGGTGATCGGTGTTTGGGTGTGGTGTGGAGATTGGCGTTGGGTTGTGGGTTTGTTATGGGTTTTGTTTGGGTGTGGTGTGGAGAGGGTGGTGTTGATGGTCTGGGTGTTTATTTATTTATTTATTTATTTTTGTGTTGATGGTAGATTATGGGTTGTTGGTGGTGGTAGTGTCAAGTGTGTGTAGTGCAGCGGTGGTGGGCACGTGGTGATGGTGGTTTTAGTAAAATTTGTGGTTGTTGTTGAACAGAAAGAATGAGAGAGAAAGAATAAATAATGTGTTGTATGGTAAATAATGGTGATTGGGGGATATATTATTTTATTGTGTAGAAATATTATTTTAATGAGTAGAATAGGAAAATAAAAGTTGGGATGTTGGGAGTGTTGTAAAATGGTATGGTATAAATGATAAAATAGGTTTTGAGATGGTAAAATAGAATAGTTTGTAGATATCGGATGTGAATGCTCTAAACAGTCTCCCACATCATAGTTATAAAAAGTAAAACTGTTAGACAATTAAAGGTTAGTGGTATCTTTGGTCTCCTCCCTCTTTTTCTGTTTGAGTATGGGGTTAGGCTACTAGGTAGGGGACAATATTTTACTTTTGTGATCGGTCTTTTCAATCTCTAGCTAGGAAATGAAAAATGAAACCAAAAACAATAATAATAAGAGTAAATTGGTGGGTTCTAGTTAGTTTAACTAGTAAAGTCTTTGATAGTTGAATAAGAGATCTGGAGTTCAATTTCCGCCTACACCAAAAACCGATTGGTGTTTTGGTCTGATGATAAAGAACTTGTAAGGTTGAATTTAATCAACCATCTTATTGGCTTTATTCCGTGCCAAATTTGCTTGTATTTCAGTATTTAGTAACCCTGTATTTAGGTGGGTTTGTTGTAAGGGTAGTGAGTGAGATAGAGTGTTGATTGCTCAAGAGTGTGCAAGAAAATAGATACTCGCGGCTTGATCTTGCGGGTGACTCGCGGCTGCAAACCGCCAGATGCAGCACACGTGCCAAGCATGCCAGAAGGTGAACAGTTATGCTAGCTGGAGCACTACAGGACAAAACAGGACAACTGGCCATATGGTTATCTCACGACTGGGTCTCGCAACTCAGTCAAGTTGCGAGGCCAAGCCGCGAGCCACCCCTGTTTTGAAAAAAAAAAAAAACTTGACGTTTCACATTCTCCTCTCTCCTCAGTATAAATACCCCTTATACCCACAAATGAAAGAGAGCTTCCAGAGAGAATTTTGAGAGAGAAATCCTAGAGTAAAACAAGATTGATTCACCTATAATCTATACATTAGAGTCTCTTCAAATTCCTCAACTCTCTTCCTCTCCATTGTCAAACCCTTGAGAGGCATTTTACCAAAACCTTGTTCTCACCATATTCATTACTATGAGAGGGTTGTTTGGTATTCTGGGAAGCAGTTAGGAAGGAACCAATCTATATTGGTTGATGCTATGGTCTAGTAGCGGAATCCGGGAAGCTAGAAAAGAAAAAGGTTCGGCACAACCTCGTTGGAGCAAGAAGCTTGGAGGGCTTAGGTGCACTGGGTAGATTAGGCTTAGAGGGTCTATTGCTGTCCAGGTATCCCAACTACATTTTCTAGTGGATTGTTTACCGCTTGGAGGGCAGCGGAGAGGTTTTACGCCGAGGGCTTCGGTTTCCTCTTCGATAACATATCGCGTGTTGTCTTTGTGTTTGCATCTTCCTTCCCTTTTATCTTTGCCTTTTATTATCTGCTGTGGGTTGTGATTTTAATTTGGCTTAAATGGTTTTTCCAATTCTATATTATAGCTTATGTTCATTTTCCGCACACTAGTTGTTTGACATAAAACTTGAATTGGTTAATTTGTAAATTAGGGTCTAAACGTTCAAGGGTGTTTTTACACTATTTGAACTTTCAATTGGTATCAGAGCGGGTACACTTCTAGTGGTTTCATTACCATTGTGTGATCCTTGACTCCCTATTGAGATGGATCGGTCTCAATCCCTAAATGCACCTCCATATTTTGATGGTAGTAATTATGCTTTTTGGAAGGTTCGCATGAGAGCTTTTCTGTGTTCCATTGATGAATCTGTTTGGGATGCTGTTGAGGTAGGTTGGACCAGGCCTGAGGAAACCAAATCCACATGGGATAAGGTAGCACTCGTTGCATCTAATGCTAACAGTAAAACACTCAATGTTATTTTCTGTGGTGTGTCTCCAGATGAATTTCATAGGATCTCTCACATTACCGTTGCTAAAGAAGCATGGGAGATATTGGAGACCACTTACGAAGGCACGAAGAAAGTAAAAGACACCAAGCTGCAGATGCTAACCACTCGGTTTGAGGAGCTAAAAATGAGTAAGGATGAGTCCTTTGACTCTTTCTATAGCAAGCTGAATGAGGTGATTGTAAGCAAGTTCAATTTGGGAGAGAAAACGAAGGATTCTAAAATTGTTAGGAAGATCCTTCGATCATTTCCGGAATATTTTCATGCTAAAGTGACAGCGATTGAAGAGAGCAAAGACCTTGATGACGTCAAAATCCAGGAGCTGGTTGGTTCTTTTCAGACTTATGAGATGTCGCTGCCCAATCAACGGAAGAGTAAATCTCTTGCTCTTAAAACCATTAATGAGAAGGTGGAAGACCATGACTCATCGGGAGAAGATGTGGTTGATAAAGATGTTGCATACCTTGTAAAAAATTTGCGAAAATTCTTGAAATTCAAAAATAATGGCAAATTTGGTGATAAAGGAAAATTCCAAAGTTCAGGAAGGGAGAAAAGGGAATTCAAAAAGAAAGATGGAAAAGAATCCCAATCTACCCAAGGTGTCACTTGTTTCGAATGTAACGGGCATGGACACTTTAAGAAAGAATGTTTGAATTATTTGAAATCGAAAGGCAAAGTGTATGCCACGACATTGAGTGACTTGGATTCATCCGACTCGAAATCTGAAGAAAGCTGTGATGGAGGGGGGAACTATTTAGCTTTTATGACTATTGCCCATGTTGAGTCTTCATACGAGTTGAATCTGCTTGTACGAGACCTTGGAGAACATAGTGATGAAGAATCACTGGGAGTTGCTGAAGAATCAAATGCTGAAGAAGATGAAAGCACAGCCAATTTTCAAGAGAATTATAACTCACTCCTGGAGAAGTCGGGTGAGTACACAAGGGTGGCCAAGGCAGCTGTGAGAAAAATGAAGAAGGCAGAGGAGGACTATAAGAGTCTCCTAATCCGATATAGGGAGGCCAAATGTGAGATAGAAATATTGAATGGTGAGCTGTCAGAAGCTTACACAAAAGTGAGATTTCTTGAATAAGAAGTTGTGTAAGCGAATGCTAAAATAGAGAGGGTCACCACTAAGAAGTTAGATGATGTTATTTCATCTCAAAAGAGCTTTTCAGACAAATCTGGATTGGAATATACCGGAGGAAGTAGCTCATCTGGAAATGTCACTAAAGAAGTGAAGTTTATAAAGGCCAAAGAATCAGCTGATGTTGGTCCTACTGCTGAGAAGCCCAAGATAGAGGAGAAGAGAAATGTGGGGAACGAACGGTTGTTGAATTCACATAATCAATCTGTGGGCAAGTCTGAATCCCGAGCCAAGTCTCGTCCATGACCACAAAGAGGTCCTAGATCAAATTATGTGTGTCATCATTGCGGACTTCAAGGGCATACTCGACCAAATTGTCAAAAGCTGAGAGTAAAGAATAGTGCAACTCCTCAAAGGTCACGAGGACCTAGAAATGATAGAAAAAATTGGACTGGTGAATCATCAAAAGATCAAAACGGTGATCCCGGAATGATGAACGTGATGAAGATGATTGGTGCATTCACCAACTGCTTGGAAAGCTTCACACGAAGGTTTGAAAGCCCTAACTCCCGTACCCAATCCTATAAGAAAATTACCCCAAACGCAAGTGACGTGTGGGTGAAGAAGGGTACTTATGCATAAGCATTACAACATGTCCATGCATTAATACTTCCTATGCTTTGTGGCGATGTTTGATTGTTTGCTTGTTGTTTGAGTTGATGGTTGTTTGTTTGTCTTTTTGTGCATACTTTTGGTTTTCTTTTTGTTTATGATCAATCTTTTTCCTCTTGTGTCAAAAATCCAAAAATCACATAAAAATTAGAAAATCAAAAAGTTTGATTGACATAGTTGAGTTTTGTCTCAAAGCTTATTTTGTCTTGCACCTTTGTGCTAATGGCTTTGTGCATTTTCGAGCATAGCTTGTTTCTTTGCACTCTTATCACTGTGGGAGAAATCTTGAAATCTATGTGATTGTTGTAAATAGATCTTCAAACTTGTCATGAATGATTAGTGAATGGTTATGATGATCTTGAGACATGCATAGACTTGTGTCTATATATCTTCCCACTCTTTTTTTGTTTTTGCTAAAAAGAGCTCACCAAATGTAAATCTCCAAATGAAAAAAGATATTGAGCTGCAAAAACCTGTCGCACATACTAGTATTCGACTAGGAAAAAGGGAAAGCAACCAAAAATTAAAGTGAATGTTTATTCAAAAAGCCAAAGGCTTGTTTATTAAAGTGAAATATCAAATATCACTCTCACAATGAGAGGTGATTGTCTCAAAAGGATCAAAAGGATCAAAAAGATCAATTGTTATGATTGAAAGTGGAGTCAAATGTAAAGCTCCAAGTTATGTTATCAAGTTTTGTGGGAGGTCATATATACATATTTCTATAATTGAGATGGGTCACATGATCTAGTGCTAATTGTGTATGTCTTGGTTGAATTGATCATTGAAATTTCACATTAGACTAAGGACTATCTCATTGTTGATATCCACACACAACACACAAGTTTATGTTCAAGAAATGCCATATTCATTTGTGTAATTGTACTTGATGAAATTTGTTTTCACATGCTCAATCTTTGTTGAGTCAAGCACAAAAAGATTTTTGAATGTTTTAGGTGTTTTTGGAAAGTATTTTGTTCTTAAAATCTGAAAATTTCAAAAATTCATTTTTGCCCTGTTTTGGCGACTCAGTCGCGGGTAAGTCAAGTCGCAGGCCTCAGTCGCGAGTTCGCAGGTCAATTTTGGCCACATGTTCGCGAGTGGAAGGTCCAGTCGCGAGGGTTACTCAGAGATTTTCGCGGCTCAGCTCGCGACTCCCTCGCGAGTAGACCTTCCAGTCGCGAAAAACACTTAGAAAAATTTTCAAAATTTTGTCTTTGAGTGTTTTGGCGGCTTGATTTGGCGACTTGTTGGCAACTCACTTCAGTCGCGTAAAACGCGTGTTTGGCAAAAATAGGGGCAGTTTTTAAATCTTTTTCAGTTTTCCCTCGAACTTATTGTGATTGTTCATTGTCTTTTCTTTCTGAAACTTCTTAAACACACCGTGTTACCCACTTCCAACTCCATTGTTGCTTCATTTCTTCTCAAAATCATCAAGAAAAGGTATGGGTCTTATTTCCCTCATCTCATATTCTCTGTTTAATGAATGTTTTTCGTGCCATTTGAGTAGATACTATTTTAGAAACATTCGTTTCTTGGTTTAATGGGTATGACTGGTTGTGTTTGTTGTTGCTTTCATCTGTTTTCATATTATTGGTCACATTGTGCTTTTTCTTTGTTCTGTTTTTTGCCTGTTGTTGATTTTCAAACTCTTTTGATAAATGGGTTTGGTACATTTTGTGACTTGCTCCATTCACTTGTGTGTATGTTGTAGTATGCTTGCGGCATTGGATTAATTATCTCATATTACTGTGTTTTTATGATAACATAACATGTGTGTGATTGCATCTTGAAAGTATCTCTTTAAAACATTTCATTTTCTGAATGTTATGTCTCACTGCCATGTGCTCTATTTTGGGTGTCCTGATCTTTCTTTTTGATATTTTATGCCTGTTCCTATCGTATGTGGTCTGATTTTTGCTATCCGTTCCTAATGTTCGAATGTTGTCATTTTCTGCATATCATGGTCATGGTAGACTGTCTCATTGACAGTTATTTCTGAATTTGTGTTTCTCTATGCTCTATTGCACTTTCACTATTGTGTTGCACCTGTTTTATTGTGCACTTTAGTATTAATGGTGGTTTTGTTTGGGTCTGACCTGTCTTAAGTTTGTATTTGTGTATTAAAATCTCTAGTTTACACTCTTATTTGCATCTGATCATGTTGATATTTATCTTGTGTGGTGCTGTTTTTGGTTTTATGCTGTGGGCCTATTCTCTTGCAGATGTCTCGTCGATCCTCTAAGGGCAAAGACATTATTGCTGACGATCCAGCAACCCCAATTGCTAAAAGGACTCGACTCTCATCACAGTCATCTAAAGACTCCAATTTGGAGAGGTTCAGAACCCCGCTTACCTCACACATCTACTCAAACATCTTTGACAAGTCAACTCCTATAGTGGAACGGGACCAACGGGTAGTTGAGTTTGACACCTTAGGGGCCACTTTTATCCCTCGAATCTTTGAGTCACGAGATTGGGCAAACTTGTTTGGGAATTTTGTCGATCCAATGGATGAACTGGTTAAGGAATGCTTCTCTAATGCAAGTGATCTTGGAGTTGAACTCATTTTCTGGGTCAGAGGAAAGGAATTTGGCATTTCCCCGAACTCCATCGTCGATATTCTCTGCATCACTAGACCTCAGAATGTGGATCTAACTTCGTACGATGATCGAACTCTAGATATTCAAGACATTCTACAAGTTCTAGGTTCTGATCATGAAGTATCCAATACAGGCACATCCATCAGCACTGCAAAGTTTGCACCAGAGCTGACCACACTGAAGTTGATCATGTTTTCTAATCTCTACCCACTGTCCAACATTACCTTCATAAATCTTGGGAGAGCTCAATTCCTTTGTGATCTCATTACAGGAGCCCCCATTGATATCTGTGCTCACATCTTTCAAACCATGAGGAAGACCGCGGTTCAAACTGCAGCTCAAGGATGTATTCCATTTTGCAGTCTCATCATGAAGTTCATTCTTCATGAAGGCATTGTTCGTCCCACAGATGGAAAAATGTTGACCCGTCAGCGTCCAATCTCCATGTACACTCTTCAAGCTAGCAGAAGTCACTCCTCTAAAACACCAAAGAGTGAACACATCTCTCCGGTCACTCCATCTGCTCCAGAGTCAGAGACACCTGTATATACCACATCTACTTCGCGTGTCATCCCTGAAGTTCCACAAGCTAGCATTCCGCAAGTACAGACTGGTCCTCAAACTGATAGAGTGGCTAGTTTGCTTGCAAATATTCAGAAACGCGTTGATGAGATGGTGACACTTCTCTACTCCACCAACAACCATGTTCAAATGCGACTCGAGACCATAGAGAATCTGCTAGAAGCTATTCAACAGAAGTTGGACGACAGCCTTTAGCTATTCGTGCCAAAAAGGGGGAGAGCATTCAGTAAGGGGGAGAAAGCTCAAACGGAAGTGTGCATAGTAATAGGGGGAGTACACACATACTTTTGTTTAAGTCTTATCCTTTAATCTTATAGGTTTATGTTTTTGGATATTTAGTGTTACTATGGGTTTGATACACTGTGGTTTTGGTGTAAATTTTTGTTTTTAACTCTTATCTTAACTCTTATCTTATAAACTTGGTTTTACTCTTTATATATATTGTTGAAGTTATTCAGTATATATTGTGTTTTTTATCCATGTTGCTTTTGTAAGTTTTTAGGGTTATGTTTTTATGCATACTTTGTAGGCTTTATAGTTTGTACCATGCTTTATGCAGCCTTTTATGCTTTGTTTAAATCAGTACTTCTATCTAAATGTCTTGCATTTTGTTTTAAGTACTGTCACTCTTGTGCCCTTGTAGGATTGTTCCTAGATGCATATACTTAGTGTATTATGCATTGGTTGAGTGTTAGGCATACAAGTAACTTGCTTTGTTCTTGTTAACTTGTATGTTCAAGTATTCATTCCAAGTGTGAATGAATACTATGATCACTACCTTGTGGTGATTACTTGGTTGATCAAGCCATGATTTGATACCTCACTTCATCTTTGTTTGATCACCTTAAGCCTGTTCATATGCATTTTATACTTTTCTGCATACAATGATCATGGTGTATTGTTGTGTTTCAGGAGTTTCATGTTCTTATGATTCAAGTGCTTCACAGCTTCTAGAGTTAGGTGTGAGTGAGTTTTGCTCAACTGTTCCCAACTCACATGTTAAGTCTAGAGTCTCTTTTAGGATTTTGTCACGGAATTGCCAAAGGGGGAGATTGTAAGGTTGAATTTAATCAACCATTTTATTGGCTTTATTCCGTGCCAAATTTACTTGTATTTCAGCATTTAGTAACCCTGTATTTAGGTCGGTTTGTTGTAAGGGTAGTGAGTGAGATAGAGTGTTGATTGCTCAAGAGTGTGCAAGAAAACAGAGACTCGCGGCTTGATCTCGTAGGTGACTCACGGCTGCAAGCCGCCAGATGCAGCACACGTGCCAAGCATGTCAGAAGGTGAACAGTCATGCTAGCTGAAGCACTACAGGACAACTGGCCATACTGTTATCTCGCGACTCAGTCAAGTCGCGAGACCAAGCCGCGAGCCACCCCTGTTTTGAAAAAAAAAAAAAACCTGACGTTTCACATTTTCCTCTCTTCTCAGTATAAATACCGCTTATACCCACAAATGAAAGAGAGCTTCTAGAGAGAATTTTGAGAGAATAACCCTAGAGTAAAACAAGATTGATTCACCTACAATCTATACATTAGAGTCTCTTCAAATTCCTCAACTCTCTTCTTCTCCATTGTCAAACCCTTGAGAGGCATTTTACCAAAACCTTGTTCTCACCATATTCATTACTGTGAGAGGGTTGTTTGGTGTTCTGGGAAGCAATTAGGAAGGAACCAATCTATATTGGTTGATGCTATGGTCTAGTAGCGGAATCCAAGAAGCTAGAAAAGAAAAAGGTTCGGCGCAACCTCGTTGGAGCAAGAAGCTTGGAGAGCTTAGGTGCACTAGGTAGATTAGGCTTGGAGGGTCTATCGCTGTCCATGTATCCCAACTACATTTTCTAGTGGATTGTTTACCGCTTGGAAGGCGGCGGAAAGGTTTTACGCAGAGGGTTTCAGTTTCCTCTTCGATAACACATCGCGTGTTGTCTTTGTGTTTGCATCTTCCTTCCCCTTTTATCTTTGTCTTTTATTATCTGCTGTGGGTTGTGATTTTAATTTGGCTTAGATGGTTTTTCCAATTCTATATTATAGCTTATATTCATTTTCCGCACACTAGTTGTTTGACATAAAACTTGAATTGGTTAATTTGTAAATTGGGGTCTAAACGTTCAAGGGTGTTTTTACATTATTTGAACTTTCAGAACTATCATCATAAACGGACGCCATAGATTGAAATTCTCTTTAAAAAAAAAAAGTAAACCACAACTATTTTTATAACTTTGCAATAATTTGTTCACATAATGACTTGTGTGAGTAGTGGAACTGTGAATTTCATATGAACTCACTATTTTTTTTACCTCTTAGAGCAACCGCATCAGTCCATGCAAAATTCTTGTCTATTTTTCAAAAAAAAAAAAAAAAAACCTACTTTTTCTATTTTACACACCCATTTTTATAAAACACCCACATCAGTTTGTCTATTCTACCATCTATTTTATTTAAATAATCATTTTCCTCACTTTTTTTTATTTTTTATTTATTTTATCTCAAACTCTCTCTCTCCAGTCACGAAACACTCTCTGAAACTCCGATCGAAGCACGGCGAAAAGAACTCCGATCCAAGCACAACGAGAAACTCTTCTCTCTGAAACTCTGATCCAAGCCCCAATGCTCGCCAATCCACAAGCACCGATCCACCATAAGCGCCGATCCACAAGTGCTGATTCGCCACAAGCGCCAATCTACAAGCACTAATCCACTCTCTCTGTCTCTGTTGGTGTGTCCATGTGTGGGTGTGTTTGGTTTTGTGGTGTCTGTGGTTGATTTTTTATTTTTGTGGTTGATTTTTTATTTTGTGCCTGTGGGAGTGCGCGTATCAGAGGAATAAGAAGATGATGAGGGAGAGAAGATGCGTTGGTTTTGTAGATAGAGAAGAGAGAAAAAAAAGGATTAAAATTAGAAATTATTAAAATAACGTATAGAAGAGCTACAGTAACCGTGCATATGCTCGGTTATTGTAACACTTGTGCATTTATGCACAATTTTATACCCACTAATGTGAGTGTTTTTTTTGTCAAAATATGTTAAATGAGCTACTTTTTGTACTTTGCAAGATTTTGCAACCACTAATGCGGTTGCTCTTACAAGTCGTCATGCAGTCAAATTGTGGCTAAAATTATGGAAGTTTTTGTGATATAGACTTACTCTAATAATAATTGCCAAATAGTAGCTGTCTCCCACAGACTTGCTTTTTTTTTTTTTTTTTTTTACAAAGTTTAGTTATAAAAGTTTACTTAGTATCTTTTTATTGGAAGTGAATTTTGATAAATCCACCATTAGATAACATATTCTTTTTATATTCTCCATACTTGTAAAATTTCTAGAAAATTGACGATCAATAGCTATGTCATTAATAAATTGTTTAAATTGCAAGTTTTTGTAATTTAAAATTATGCATAAAATATAAACTTATAGATCATATAGTAAATAATATTTGATTGACACAAAATTTAATATGTGTATTAAGAGAGTAAAAAACATGCAATTCAATGATTAGATTTTCAAAATATGCAGTAATGTTTATTTTATTAAGTAAGGTTGTAGTACAATTTTGTAACTAAATTTTATCATTTTTTTTTATTGTTCACAAACTAGCACTTAGAGTATTCACACTGGTAGAGCTAAAATTTTTAGTATTTATCACTTCAATAAGCTATTTTATCTATTTTAACACACAATTTCACTTCACACCATGCATCAATGCTCTTATTTTTGCCATCAGCCAAACACTATTTATTTTTTTATTAATTTGTTTCTCACTTCCTCTCTCTTCCTCTCTACCACCAATGGTGATGTTCTAAGAGTTATAGAAAAATACTAGCACAAAAGAGTGTGATCTTAGATATTTTCCATTAAAAAAAAAAAAAAAAACTACAAGCACTACCAAAAAAGTTACAAATTTTTTCACATTCTACCCATAGGTGAAATTTTGGTGTAGTCAAGAGTCTTGTGGCCTAATAATTTTTTTGGTGTTTCCAATTAAGATATTAAGCATTCAAATTCTTTCTTCTTGTTGTAATTATCAAAGTTATCAAAAAAAAAAAAAAAAAACTCTCATGTCAAGAGACTTCTCTTTTTATTGCTCTAAGTTTGGATGAGATGAATTCTTGTGTAATAGATGTAAAAAATTCGATGATTTTTACCATACTTGTAACACTACTAAAAATCTCGATATGCAATTTCACATGTTATTCTTCTAATATATATTTTTCAATTGAATTATATTTTATTCTACATCCAAACCATCCATTAGAATCTTCGTACATCATATTTTCTTTATACATAAAATAAAGAATTTCGTATACAAACACAATCATAATAAATGCCTTATGCACCAAGAACTTGAAAGCTCTAGCACCTCATGGTGTTTCTAATGAAGACATTTAGGGTTTAAATCCCCTCAACCCTATTGTAACTACTGAATTATCAAAATAAATTCTATAATATATACTTTTTATATACAAATACAATCATAATTAATGTCTTTTAATGACTATCATAATTATCAAATTTCAGCCAAAGGCCTTGTAGTTGAATTGGCACCTCCCCATGAACAAAGTGCTTAGGGGTTTAGGAGGGAAATGGTTCGAGTTGCGTGGTTAGCAGCATTTTGTAATTATCTCTCAAAAAAAAAATCAAATTACATAGTTAGACAAAAAATAAAATGAGATGTCACAATTTTTATGTGATTATTTTAATATATATTTTAATTTTTTTAGAAGAATATGTATATTTTAATTGAATTTAAATTATGTTCTATAAGTCATCCATTAAAATCTTGACATTATATTTTCTTCTAATAATTTCTCAAATATATAGCTCCATATACAAACGCAATAATAATAAATATCAAATGTTTATATAGTTCCACATACAAACATAATTATAATAAATACTTATTAATAATTATCAAATTTCATCTTTAGATTAACAAATAAAAGAAAAAAAATTCATTTTATTATGTTAAACTTTTTTGTGCACTATATGAGTTAGCACTAGTTCTTATAAAATGGTCTAGCACTCTGGTAAAGTTTAAATTTCTTATCGTAATCAATCAATTATATATATATATGTACGTATGTATGTATTGGAGTTGCAAAACATTCATTTAAATGGGTATTGTTTATTGTCTTTTGTTACTTTCCAATAAAGTAAGATCCACTCAATTCCTTATTAACTAGTACGATATATTCCCTTGTTAAAATACTAGTAGTAATTTCAAGAGTTTGCCCAAGTGGAAATCAAACGTCTTTTTATAGAAAATTTCATAATAATTTTTAGGGATAATTACACTTTCCCCACCTGTGGTTTGCCTCTAATTCTATGTGCCTACCCGTGGTTTCAATTTTGACACTTTACCTACCTGTGATTTCCTCCGTTAGTAATCCGTAACCCACCTCTGTTAAAAAAGAGGGGTAAACAAGTCTTTTTACACCCATTTTATGTCTCTCTCCTCCCAAAACAAGAAAAAAAAAAAAAAGAAGAAGAAGAGAAAAACAAGATTAAAATATAGTATTGGTTTCTCATCATTCACAAACATGAAGAACATACACAAACATGAAGAACATAAACCCAGAAAACTAATACAAATCAAATGAAGCAAAACCATGAGAGAAGAACAAACTAATACAAATCAAATGAAGCAAAACCATGAGAGAAAGAGAGTTCTTCGTCTTCTTCCTCATACTTATTTTTGTGCCTGTACTAAGAAATTTATTAAAATCAAAGCATAACACAATTTACAACATGAAGAACATAGACCCAGAAAAATCAAACTCAAATCAACCTCCACAAATGTATATTTGCCTTGTTGTCTCTCTTTCACCACAATGGTTACTAATTTGTTCAAAGAAAAAAAAAAAACAAATGGCCGACCACAACAATCTCTCTCCAAACCCCAAACCCAGCCATGGCCGACCACTCACAGCTCATCTCCACCGCTCCAACACCACCTTAGATGGTGGTTCTCAAGCTTAAACCTCCCTCTCACCAGAATCTCTATCTTAACCCGATCTCAGCCTAAACACCTCCCTCTCTCTTCAATCTTTTGGAATCTAAAAGAATTGAAGCTTCCAAGCTCCTTCACGGCAAACCCCAGCCACCACCATCTCTCTACTTCTCTACCTGATCTTTCCGAACCTAACTCTTAAACTCACTCTTCGATCTACCACAGTGGTGTGGAGGCCCTGCACAATCAGACCCAGGCTCGATGTAGGAAATCGTTGACCGATCTGGTGGCGGATCTGGTGATTCCGTGGGTTCTGGGTTGTTGTTTGGCTTTGAAATTTTCACTTTACTTCTATTATACCCAGCAAATCAAGTAATTTTTATTCTACTGTTCACGATGTTGTGATTTTTTCTGGTGGGTTTGTTGTTTGGCTTTGAAACCTTCCTCTCTCATATCTCTATTCCCTTGGTCAAGTTTTGCCGATCCTCCCTTTAGGTGCTGCTAATGTATATACAGTGGTTTTGTGTGAGTGAGATCTTGGATGTTGAAAATCAAAACTTTAGAAATTAAGTGCTGGAAATTGTTGATCCTATTTCTCTTGTGTTTTTAGTTGTATTTTGATAGATCTGTGTTTGTACTTTGATGGTATTGCTTGATTTAATTTGTATTAGTTTTCTAGGTGTATGTTCTTCATGTTAGTGAGTGAGTTTTGGGAATGAGAGTGTTTTGATCCGTTTCGGGTTTTGTTTTTTACATATTTTGTGTTAGAGTAATGGCTGAGGGAGAGGTGGGTTACGGATTACTAACGGAGGAAATTACAGGTGGGTAAAGTGTCAAAATTGAAACCACGGATAGGCACATAGAATTAGAGGCAAACCACAGGTGGGTAAAGTGTAATTATCCCTAATTTTTATAACGGGTCGATTTGTCAAGTTTTTATTTGTTTTTATCTTAACCCACTTGTGACGTTGTTTTTTTACCTTCCACTAACAATATGCCACATATGCAGTAGTGTGAAATTTTTGTGCCTGTAGATCTATTACTAGTTTAGCCACATGGCATGAATGAAAGAATGAAATGTGGAGTGCACATCTCCATATACTTTTGGACCGCCTGCCTGATCCTTAAAAGGATAAATGGCATGTAGCATGTGCACATTTATGGGCCTGAAAAGCAATAATGAACGTGAAAGTATGGGCCCTCAGCATCCCATTGAGGGGCTGACCAAGAACTCCCACAACAAAGATAAACCCGAGATTTTCACCCACACCTCCCAAAATAAAGGCAAAAAGAAAATGAAAAAAAGAAGAATTTTTTTATTAAAAAAAATGAAAAACCCATTTTTCTCTTTGATGTGGAATTATTAATTAAAATTGATGTATTTAATTTTTTTCTAATATTTATTTTCAATTGATAATATGACTAATCTATTTAACTATATTCTAAATGATCATTTTTAAGTAGGATTTTATTATTTTTAATTTTGAAAAATTTTAATATACACTAACCTAATCATACGCGCTCTACGCATGCAATGAGTCTCTTTTTTTTAGGTAGTTTTTTTTTTTTAATTATTATTATTTTTTCCTCAGAATATAGGGTAGTTTTGGTTGTGTAGATGGGGGGTAGTGGGAAGTTTTATAGAATACGGGATAGTTTTATAAACATGAGTAGGTTTTTTGTTTTTAATTTTTTTCAATTTACGATTTTAACTTCATTTTTATGTTTTAGGAATAAGGATAAGTTAATTAAATTATGGGTATTTTTGGAAGTTAAAAAGAGAATAACTAACTCTCTTTATCCTCTTAATTAAAAATATAAAGATAAAGATAAATAACTTTAACAAGTACTGTTATATTACATATTTAACCATCATTATGATTATTTTCGTCGGTATATTCTTGTTATATTATAATCTAATTTTTTTAATGAATTTCTTATTCATTTGTGAATCTATAATTTTCATCTAAATATTTTGTCAATTTTTTATATTTCAAATAAAAAATTCATCAAGAAAACATATTTGATATTTAATCAATTTTTTTTTCATACCAAATTGATATTTTTCTAGTAGACATCTATGATTAAAAAAATATTTAAAAATAAAAACAAAATTATCTATGATATGTAAATCTCTAATAAGACAATAAAAAAAAATATATAAATCATAGAATAATATAATTTATTTTAACAATATAATCACTCAATAGCCTTAACATGATCAAAGAAAGATGGATTCAACACATAATCGGATACTTAAACCAATATTAATTTCATCTAGAGATTTCACTAAATTGCAAATTACACCTTAATGTTTGGGGTAATTTTCATTTTATCCTCTCAAGTTTCAAAGTTTGAACCACTCCCTTAATGTTACATGGTGTTTAGAGTTACTTCCTTCTATCTATATCCGTTAATGATGTGTGATGAGTCCAGAAAAATCATTAAGGTCGTCACCTTAATGGACGACCTCACGTCATTAATAGGCCATCAAAACAAAAAATGTAACCATTCAATCACATTCAACACATTAAAAGGTAGCCATTACTTGACGGCCTTAAACTCCCATCAAGACAATGACCGTTACACTCCTAAAAATAATCACCTACAATTATGTTTAATAGCGGCCTAAGTCATCTATAAAAGCAAAATTTGCCTCACTTGCTAAGGTACGTCAAAAATGACTACAAAACATTATCTATATACAAAATATATAGGCTGATACTAACTCAAGTATTGGAGGCTCCCCCACCGGGCACAACTTGGTGGTCTCTTTGATCAACTCTGTTTTTGTTGCGGATCTTACAAGATTGTCAAAAGCTCTAGATTGGACGAGTGACCCAACTGACAATTTTTGGCACCATTAGTGTGTATGTTAAATGCCAAATCATTTCAGAATGATGTACTTTTAATGCAGTTAAAACAAGTCATTTTGTCAATGCCAAATAATTTTTTTTTCTTTTTATTTTACATTCTTCATCCTATTTTTCCTTTTTGGTTTTTGTCTTGCCTAAATTTTCTCATTTTCCTATAAAAATCAAATAATTTTTTTTTGAAAACAAATACACACTAAAATTAGATAAAAAAATGATTCACCTCCATAAATCTCATCGTCATTGAACATGATCTCATTCTTTCTTTAGAATTAGTCAAATGAGGTTCAACTTCAGACCCAACACCCTTAATCGAAATCTAAATCAAACCTTTAAACCTAGAACCTTGATTGAAACCCAACCATGAAAACCCTAATACCAAATCAAACCTTCACACACCCCTCCCAAACCCCTTGATTGAGACCAACTAGGGTTCTTTAGTAGTGTTCACCTTGTTAATTTGTAATTACTTGATTAACAAATCTTAGAGGCAGCCATGAGAAATGCTGGTGGAAGCTATAGTGTACTGCTCCTCCTCTGATGTGGCCAATTAATATGCCTTCATATGGTATTGATAGTGTACTACCAGCACAGAGAAGTCTCTAACAGTCATTCTTTTCTTGAGGAAAAAAAAAAAAAAAAAACTTTTCCTACAACTATTACCGTGATCAAGTAAAAATTCAAGAACTGTTAACCTGAGTATAGCATCAAATTATTTTTATATCAATGAGAGAGGCAAAAGAGTAAATAATAAAACCATATAACATATATTTTAGACATATATTAAGGTGGGTTGAGTCGGGGTTAAGTGGATTTATGAATCAACTAACCCATATCCGATCCAACCCCTATTAAAAAAAAAAAAAATGGCAATCTGACTCAATCTATCAACCCCTAAAAATCGATAAGGTTGGATTAAATTTTGTCAGTTTTTGTGAATTGGTGGCTTGATTGCATACCCTTACTTTTGGGGGGAAAATAAAAGTTACCCAAAGCTTGAATGGTGTAATTTATAATTTAGAATGAAGAATCAAATATCATAGTTTAGGAATCAATTTTAACACCTTAACTTTCCATCCCACTAACTTGCGTTGAATTTGGCACCTCAGTATTTGTTCCAACCAAAGAAGGTGGCAAACTGTCTATGCGTTATCAGTTTGGGTTAGATGGTTGAGTTGGTCAGATCCATGTGTCATCCTACGTAGACATGTGCATTTATGGGGAGAAAATGGGCAAATGCCCCTTTCAAAAAAATTCTAGCATTTTGCTCAATTTTCCAAACTAATTAGAGAAATGTTCCCGTTATAACTTATTTGTCCAAAAATCGAGTTTCAAAACGCTATTATAGGGTCTTTAAAATGTCACTATAGGTATGGGGCAATTAAAAAAAAAAATTTTAATTTTTTTTGCATGGAACTCGAGTTCCAAAACACCACTATAGGGTCTTAAAATGTCACTATAGAGTTCCTTAAAATGCCACTATAGGGCTCTATAATATATATATATATATATATATATTTTTTTTTTTAATTTCAGTTTGTTATAACTTGATTGTCCAAAAATCAAGTTTTATGGCAGAAACTCAATTTTTAGAAAATCGAGTTTCAAAACAGGAGCATTTCCCTAATTAGTTTGGGAAATGGGGCAAAATGCTAGATTTTTTTTTTTTTTTTTGAAAGGGGCATTTGCCCATTTTGGCCACATTTATGGGTATACCTTTCAAGAAGAGCATATACTGATTTTCAAAACAAATAAAAACTCTAGATCTCACTTGCGCATTCCACTTTATACTCTTTACCAATCACAATTTACCAAACATTTTTTTTTCTAATAAAATAATAAAAGTTTAAAATTAAAAAAAGAAGAAAAAAAAGAGAAAAAAAAGGAGGAGATATAGCATATTGTCGTTAGTAGAGTATAGAGTAGAACATTAAGCCTTGTTTGATTCTAAAAAGTGGTATATTCACTTTTCATTCTCTCTTTTTTTATTCAAATTTTAAATTGAATATAGAAAAAATGACACAATTTTACATCTAAGGGTGCTTGGTAAGTTATTTTGAATATATAATTTGGGTATAAAATTTACCATACTTGGTTTGATATTGTTTTCTATTTTAACAAGAAGTTACTTTTTTTTTTTTTTCACTTACACACACTCAAATCAATCAGGTGGGGCCTTTTGCATTTTCACAATATTTATGGAATTGTAGTTGTATTCATTTTCTATGAAAATGAAAATGTTGAAATGATGTTTTCATTTTTTTTTAATTCAAATTTAACTTTTAGAATACAAGTTCTTAAACCAAACTAATTTTTTGTGGTGAATCCCATTGAAAATTGAAAATTGAAAATGAAAACAAAAAACACTATTTTCTTTAGCTAACCAAACAGCTTCTAAGAATTCAAAAAAATATTTTTATTTCTTCAAAACTTATGTCTCAACCAATGTCATTAATGTTATAAAGTATTAAACTTTAATAACTTGCCATGAATAAAATAAAATAAGTAAAAAAAAAGAAAAAAAAAAAGAAAAAGAAAAAAACTGTCTTGCCAATTGCCACACTTTTTTTAATACTAGGAAGTGGGTAATTACTAAGTACTCTCGGAGTATCATAAATATGTACTCTCTCCTCTCATGGATTTTACTAATTAAATTTATGGTAGGACTCACAATTCATGTGAGAGGAAAAAATATATATTTATATTACTCCTAGAATATTCAATAATTTTTCCAAGAAAGTAGTGTTCCAACCTTTAACCAAACTATTCTACTTTCTCTATATAAAACATCCTAAAAACTCTACGAACTAATAATGTGATGATTCTAAAACCTCCAAATTTATGTCTTACAAATCCTTTGAACTCACCACTCGGGTTGTCACATTATCTGCAAGCACAAATGCAATAAAAATATAAAATGAAGAATTTCTAGTCTCTTTTGTGGTTTTTGTAAGTCAAATGACTAAAGTTTTGAAAATAAAGCCTCTAAACGGCCCAATGATGCAAATTAGAAGGAAAAAACAAAACAAAACAAAACAAAAATTGGTATTTTTAGAGCATCTTTATCCATACATCTTATTTTTTTGCTAGGTATCTTTCTCCATACATCTACATCAACTTGAAATTCCTGCCTTTATAGCCAAGGAATGAACCTCGAAATTTCCTAGATTGAGGGTGAAGTTTGTCACCACTCAGAAATTACAATCGACAGCCCAACATCTAACAATCCTACAGAGCACAGACGCGGAGAGAGCCACTCGTAGTCGGCACGGTGCTCCACGAAAAGCTATCATATACTTATATCACATATGCTTGTAGGTTCTCATGGAGCTCACGTGCCACTACTAACAGGCACCAGCTGGTTTAAACTTTAAGCAAAAGTAGTAGACATATACTTACCACTCATAATTCAATTTATACTTTTATATATATATATGCCTTACGTATTAGAGACAAATCTTTTTGTGACTAGCTAGCTACAAAACAAAATATGATGCTGGGATTCGTTACAAATTACAATTATAAACTATACATAGTTTATTCTATACGAATAGAATAAATTAAAATCTTACAACGAAAATCATCTTTATCAATTCCATTCAAATGGACCCCACAAATTAATCTATAAAATACAGAAAAGAAAACCATCATCATCCAAATAAGTAACATGCACCTATGCATGGGCTTTGTATTCTATGTATTCGAGATCTTTCAGTTGCTCTACAACAGTATATTATTCCACAAATTTTTGCCACAATTCTAACGTAGTAGGTTGAGAGTGATTACGTATTACTTACATATAAATTTACTGTTTTTTCTTCATTACTCACATTTGCTACATCATAATTGTGATAAATAAGTTGTACAATAATTGAGTAATGTTATTACTTATATATAAATCTACAATTTTTTCTTCACTACTCACATTTTGCTACATAATAATTGTGAGAAATAAATTGTATAATAATTGAGTAATGAGGTTCATAAAAAAAAAAATTTAGTGTCAGGACCACAACTTTAATATAATTTATCAACTTTAACATAATTTATCCACTTGATGAATTGTGAGTGATAGAGTTGTGAACCCACCATTTTTACTCCACCATTTACAATTTATTACGTAGACAAGTTATGGCAAAAGTTGTAGTCTTAATATTTTTCATAATAATTTGTCGTTATTCTAATACCACCACTTTTGCCATATTTTTTTTCATCACAATCTTAAGTGGGTGGCCGTGATATATTCTCTATTAATTTTAGGGTTGTGTAAAGTGCTTGTTACTAGCAGCATTTTATCATATTTTGTAGTTTTTTGTCATTTTTTTTTGTAGCTTTATAGACAATGAGACCAATTTCATAAAGAAAAAAAATATATATATATATTAAAATAAACTGTGAGGTCAATTTTATATCTTTTTATTTTATTTATTCAATTTTTTTATTAGGTAGTACTCACACTAATCCAACTTTAACAAGGGCACCGCACGGTGCTGGTGGTTAATATTTGTCATAATTTTATATGAATAGCCAATTTATTTTTTATTATTTTAGGTCAGCGTAGCAAAAAATTGTGTATAATTTGGTGTATGTATAATTTTTGTTAGTCTTCTCTTTCCCTATAATTTTCTCTGACACCATATGACGCAGCCACTTGGCCTACCCATTTAACATGCAATGCAAGTGATGATGCCTTTGGGGTACCCCATGATCATGCTGATCCAAAATACTCTAATAGACGTCCTATTTCTATTATTTAATACAGGCCACTTGCAGAACATGGGCCCTACCACAAATCGATACTGGTTTGGTTTGACACAGATGTGTCCAAAATTTATTATGGGTTCCACAGTCATGATTGAATTCCTCCCCATTGTGGGGTCAGGACTCAGGACTCAGTCAGGACCATGAAGAAGCTCAAAGTGCGTGTGCTTTTATGCGCATCTAATCCGTGTCCAAATTTGGTCTTTTGGGTTGAATAGTTAATGGCTTTACGCAACACTCTCAGCAGTATAAAGGACAAGCACTTTGCAGCTATCGCATTAGCAGGCAGGGCTGAGCTGAGATGCGACAGCTCTACTCTATACGCGGATTGGTTTGTGTTTGTCATCGTGTTTCCAATCTTTTTTGGATAAGAATGGGCTGTCTACTATTGTTGTTGGAGTACTAAAGGAATATGCTCTTCCGTCAATATGATACTAATAAGTATCAAATATCAATTTATGCGAATCTCAAAAGATATATATTCAATCTTATAGAGTCGTTAAAATTTTACTCATTTATTTTTACATTAGTTGGTTGAATTTTATTCTCAAAAAAAAAAAAAAAAAATTGGTTGAATTTTGTTTCTTCAGTAGATTTAAAATTAATTATTATCTATTATTAAAAATTAATCATTCCTATTAAATATTAACTAACTAACTAACTAACTAACTAACTAACAAAAATATAAGAATAATGAACATTGACATTAATTCTGATAAAAACTTTTGTTTATTTTAGTATTAAAATACTACATATTAAATTATCAGTTTTATGATATATTTCATTAAAATATCATTTTTTAATTTTAATTTTTTTCTTCATACATAACAACTATTATCTATTCTTTTCCTTTATCTCGTGACTAAATGTAAAATAAATAGAGCAAATATAAATTTACACGGTTACTATATCAACCATGTATTTTTACACAACTTTACATACTATAAATGACTTGTATACTTTGTTGGCTAAAATGTAATATTTTATGTGTTATATAAACACTGACATGTGCTTTAATAATCTATTCAAATATTCTTATTTTAGATAAGAGATTAAAAATATCATTTTATACTTGATTGACTCACATTTGATTTAGAGGACTTCTCAAAGGATGATTTCAACGTAGTAGTATCACGTATGTGATATGTCATCAAGAGGCACCTCAAAGGGGTTTTTTTTTTTGAGAATCCGGCTTCAAATTATATAAAACTAAAATCAACCAAAATCGGCTAAAAGTACATCAGCAACTTGTGGTGGAACATCCTCCATCCACACAGAAACACCATCAATAGTTTTTGCGTGTTTTGCTAAAAAATGAGCAACTGAGTTTCCCGACCTACGAATGTGAAAGAAAGAAACGCAATTACAAGAAACTAAATAGTGCTTAATAGAAGAAATCAGATGACCAATAGATGAGAGAGATTCCTCTTCACTTCTTAAGGCTGAAATAACCACCTCCGAATCTCCCTTGACAATAAAAGAGGGTAGGTTAAGGTCCATAGCATGGGTGATAGCTCGAACAGCTGCTAGAGCTTCAACTTCGTCTGAGGATGATGGAAGCTTGATCTTCTCCGCCAAAGATGCAAGCACCTGAACATGAGAATCCCGGACAACCACGCCTAACCCAGCTTCCTCTGTTTCTCTGAAGACTGCACCTCAAAGGTAGTGTACACTGATACTGTATCCAATGAGATCTGAGTGCTTTCATTTCATAGTAATCAAAAGCAATTAATTGAAGACATGCTCTCGAAATTAAAAGAAAAATATATATGTTAGTTTACCAACTTCCATATCTTAATGACTTAATCTATGTCTATGATGTATCACCACCACTTTCACAACCACCATCTACTCGTCGTCATTTAACATACATATATATGTCTATGATGTATAGGATGAGAACCAGGAAAATTCCTTGAAATCTTCTATATAAAAAGAAAAAAAAAAAGAAAAAAAAAAAAAGGAAAGTTCCTAGCAAGGCAAACAAGTCAATATAAGTGTAAACTACAACGAATTATACACTTTTAATTAATGTAGAAAGCTTTATAAAATAATAATAATGTAGCAAGCACTTACGTTTCATCTTATCTCAAAAGCGGGTTCCAACTCCAACTTGAGTTTTGTATTTTCTTATAGCATTGTCATGTCCATGCCAACGTTCCCAATCATAGACTCCTAGCCACCCATCACATATATGAACATTTTATTCACATTATATTATGAATTTTAAATCAAATATTCCAACATGAAAGAGTTGGCAAAATTAATATATTATATTGTATTATATATGTTGCGTGATTTGATATAATGTCACATTGTAGCACGGGCTTTTATCATATTGTCTCATTACAAATACATTAAAATTATTAATAAATTTACTTTAAATGAAATTCACAATAAAATTTAAATTATTTTGAGGATTTAATATGATTTTATTTTAATAAAATCTCAATCTTGTGCTATATGTTCATGTGATGTAACTAAGATATATATTTTATGAGATAATTCTATAATATTCAATTATGGGAATCAGTGATGGTGTGAGATGATGGATTAGATCTCACTACATGCATGACTTGCTTTAAATAATAATAAATAAATAAAAATATAGGGAAAAAATAAAATAAAAAACAATATACTTAATGCATATGTCACAACAAAAGAGAAAAGAGTCATATTTATCAAAATATATAATTTGTAATCACCCTCTCATATGGAGGTCAGCTCCACTGATATGAGATCCACCCCTATATAAAAAGTTGGTTATATATGCCTAACACACCAAGTACCTTATTATTACATAACGAAGATTAAACAGTATCGCTAAATTATAAGACTTTTCAATATTGGTTTAGGTCTATGCTTAAGTTCACTTTTTTTTTTTGAGAAACATGCCTAAGTCCACGCTAAAAAAAGGTTTTACCCCTTTTGTAAAAATGCTCTACCTTATTATAAAAAGGCACAAAGTGGTTTTTATTTTTTTATTAAGAAAAGAAAAAGGTGTGTGCAATATTTTTATCACATCCAACCAATTTAAACTCGATACAAATAAAAACCATAAATTGTTGGGGTTGGGGGGAAGTTGTAAATGTGTCAAATTTTGTAAACTTGAGGCTTTAAGTTTTATAAATAAATATCCTACATAGTTAACCATATACAACAACTATCACTTTCGCATTAAATACTTTGCAACAACTCAGTTTACCGCAGTAATGGTAGAATGACTCTTGAATAGTACCCACACAGTTTGTATCCAACTCCACCACCACTAGCGAAGCAATGATGGGACAAGTATCCAGGGAAAGATTAGCAGCTCTCCAAGTAAAAGGTGGGGATGTGATTCAAGTGGCTATAAAAGGAGGGAAGATCCTACTGAACAATGATCAAATTTGGGGAGAAGAAAGGAATAAGAACAACAAAAGAAATTGTAATATTCATCACATACAACAGATCCTTAGTCAACTCGAGGAGAGAGATAAATAAGAATTTCACTCTTTCTTATTCGATTTCTATTACTGTTAGCAATTCCTGGAGTCATTTTTCTTCTTTAATCATTAAGTCATACCTCTAAAGAACCCAAGTGTTGGCATGCACCTCCATCTTTACAAATTAATTGTATTGGATTCGAATATTAGTCCAAACCCATTCTGAGAGAGTTGGATTTGGAATTTTACCCCTCACACTTATGATGTTGTAAAAATGTTATGGTCATACAACAAGTCAATCCACTTCTTAAAAAAAAAAAAAAAAAACTCAATCCAATAATATTAGTTTACACACGTTGAAATGATGAGAAAGTGTGACAAGGGTAATGGTGTTAATAATTTTTTTAATTATACATAATAATGATATAATTGCCAACAAAATTGTATTCTATATAAGAATAAGAATTGAATGTAGAAAAGGCAGGCATAGGCCACACAGAGGTTTCAGCAAGACGTAGTCACACCGTAGAAGTTCCCAAGGAGCATGTTTTACGGTTAATATTTCCCAAGTTTTGCGAGGCTTTCCGAACTCTCCTCTTCTAAAAAAAAACAAATCTCTCTTTCTCTAGTCTAGTCTTCCTATGCGAAAGGACAAGCTAGGTACGCGGGAAGAAACTCGCAGATCCCGAGATCCAAATTTACAATTATAGCCTTCACTGTTTCCGCTTCCATTTTGGTTTCTGGGTCGTGTGTTCCTCACGACTTTAATTAAAACTCTCTTCTGAGAAACAACACAACACAATAACAGCCTCTCTCTCTCTCTCTCCTCAACATCACGATCACATCACTCTCCTTCAAATCCAAGTTACCCCAAATAAAGAAGAAACAATAACATAACCATTTAAAACAAAAACAAAAATATATATGATATGTGATATGTTCTATATTCCTTTCCTCCCAATAAAATTCAAATAAGAATAGTACACTACTATTCCATACATACACGATACACCATACCTGCCTGCCCCTCTATATCTGTGTCTGTCCGGTTGTTTTGGTGCGCGTGTCCGCTCCTACTTCTTTGTTGGATTCCTCCGCCCTCCATTTTTGTTTACCGTGGACTCTTATGAAATTCTTCTTCAGCACCATTCTCTGTTCTTCTCCTCCTTCATTTTCATGGACGCAAGGTCCTCTCTCTCTCTCTCTCTATACATTAGATATGTTTGTTGTATGAATGTGTTAAATTGTGCATCTAATGGGTTTTGGTTTTATTGTGGGATGTCATGTAAAGCAGTGAATTGTGGTGGTGAAGAATTGGTATCACTGAGAGATTTTGATGGGGAATGGTGACGATTCCGGTTGTTTTTTCCCTCTAACCAGTTTGCAAATTGGGTAAGCCTTTTGTTTCCTTTTCTTCTTCAATAAATATTGACATGCGTAAATGCTTCCCTTTTTCTTTTTTGGGTTTTGACATTGCATTTCAATGAAGGCCCAATAAGAATTTCGATTTAAAAAAAAAAAAAAAAACTTAATTTGTAATTTTGATTTTGAATTGACTACAATAACGTATATGAGGTAAAATATTCAATTTTTTGGGGGGGTAATTTATAATGTTTCTACCTTTTAATGCTTAATTTTATTCTGGGTTTATTCTTCCAAAGAAAAATTGATTCTGGGTTTAGTTAAGGGGATGAACATGGTTAAGCATGCACCAAAGGTGGTTAATTTAATAACTTTCTGGGTTATATGTAGAAAATTTTAATTAGTTGATTAACGCAGTCAAGTTAATTTAAAATAGGTGATACTGTTTACAAGAATTTTCTTTAGTGATAGGGTTTGTGATGATAACAATTGAGAAGTAATGTAAGGGCAGAAGTGAAATGCAGAAAAAGCAGTTTTGTTCATTTGCTAACTTAACTATGTGATTTGGTCGTTCAGTTAATTTGGAGGGTTGTCACTCGTGATTTTTCAATTGGGTTTTGCGTCTACTAATGTGCTGTATTTGTGCTATGTGTGATATCAGAGATTTGCAGTCTTATCATTCAGATCTTAGCCTTTTCCTGGCCAATGAAAGCAAGAAATTCTATATCTTGGTGGACAATCGACCGGACCTAGGTTCACGACGAGCTCAAATATGGCAATTAATGGTTACCAAGGTTGTTAAACGTATTTGATTTATCTTGCTTTTGCTTAATATCTAGAAAATGAAACTCATTATGTTTTAAATTCAGTCAAGGTTATCTCCTTTTGCAAACTCGAAAGCTCAGAGAGAGAGAAAGGAAGGAAAAGAGTCTTGTTCTAGATCCAACTCTAGTAAAGCAGGGATGATTAAGAAATGGTTTGCAGTGATTGATGCAGCAAGACTGTCTCGTAAGAGGGTTCTACCTGGAAAAAATTTTCACCATTCTTTGCGTGTTAGCAGTGAGTTGCATAAAACCTTGTCTGGCTTTATTGTCTTCGAAGTTTCATGGAGCAATGTTAGAGGTATTAACTACTTAAATGAGCTTCAGGTACTGTCTCTTTACTTGCTCCCTTTTTTTACCAGTTTATCATAAATGTTCTTGTGTTCCAAAGTTTTTATGCCGCTTGCAGACTGATACATCTCTGGCTATAGAGGCGAAAGTAATGCTAAGATGGGAATTTGATAGTATAGCACGAGCAGCAAGCTGTATATCCTCATGGTTCTCTGGAACGGCCTCTGAGCAGCTACTCTTGAAAGAGTATCTGGATTCTGCTATAGGTATTCTTATGTCCTTCATTTGGGTTAGAGGAAAAAAATCTTCTGTGATTTTTAGACACATGCAGAAGTGCTATACCTCATCATTGATATGGTGTTAAGACACAAAAACTAGTCAATTGTAGATTTCAGGTATGGGGTTGGGTCTGGCTGTATATTGTGTGTGTGTGGAAGAAACATAGGGATATTGCTGATGGTCATGTATTAGGTTTTACTATCATTTTTTTAAATAATAAATGTGAAATCTTTTTTATTTCATAAAGGCATAAATTTCAGGCGTCAGGTGAGCCTCTAGGAATGCCTATGCCTTTTTTAAGTATGTATTCTGAAGCAAAAGCAATTATCATACAATCAGGACTAGCTTAATTTGAATTGATATAGATTTAATCTTAGTCCATTGCTACATTTTGCTTCTTGAGTGTCATGGGGCTTAAGATTTCGATGCTTCATTCTAAAATTTCATGCATTATGGTAAATATGGTATGCATTTGAGTCCATATTTGGCAAGAGTGATAAGGTACATATTTGAGTTTAGTATGATTGGATGGCTGCTTTGAGTAGTCATTCCTTCTCTAATATGCTGGAATTTTTTGACTTATGTACCCTTATAGTATAATTTTTAACTGCCTTTAGTCCACTGCCCATGGGTTGCTATGTTTCCCCCCTGTTTATAATAAAAATTATCAGTTACTTATTAAAGAAAAAGCCCTAGGGGGGAGGGGGATAAACAGCAAGTGCCTCCTTTTGCATTGTGTTTCATATATCTGAAGGAAAGGGTTCTACTTATGTATGCCCATTGATGATATGAAAGGCTTTTCTTACCGGTCATTTAATTTATTATTTGTGTTTCTTTCTAGCTTTTGATTGCTGGTGTACTTTTTTTTGAATAATCTAAGTAGATAGGTAACTTGTCATTTATAACAAACTTTACTTAAATATTTAGTTTGATAACTTATCTGATTTAAGAGTGTCATACACTTGATTGCTGCTGGAACTACAGTATTTTTACGTTGCTGACTTAAGTGAGCATTCAATAATATATTCCATTTTATATTGCAATCCTTTCAGGAGAAGTGTTCTATGATGCTGAAGAAACTTTATTGGAGTCTATCCCTATTGATGATGATGATGATATTGTCTGCAATGATAATGTGTGTGTTGAGGATAATTCTCTACACAGCATTGGTGGTAACTTTAATGTATATTCTGTTACTGATCAAGATAGAACAAGTGCATTACACACGCCTCCTCCTCCCATTGGGGCTTACAAAAGAAGAAAAGTAATGAAGTCGATTAGTGATGGAGAACTTGATATTTTTTCTGAGCAAATACAGAGAGGAAATGATGACTCGTTAGAGAACTTTGAAGATGCATTGGAAGCTACTGAGTACAGGGATGTCTTGATTTTGTCTAGGTTCAATGACCGCGATCTCCCATTTAAACTACGGCAAATAATAATGTCTGATTTGCGGTTGCTTACCTTGTTGGAGGCTGGTCTTCCATCTTGGGTTATCTTCCTTCAGTCATATCCTGGGTTTTGCCACCTCTATCGCCCGTGGATGTGCCCTTTGGCGAGAGCTTTATATGTTCTTATCTCAGTTGTCACTGTTCTCATAGGATTCTATGATTTATACAAAAATGTCCCAGTTCTCAAGGCAACTGCTTCTCGTTTGTGTGGGCCTCTTCTTGATTGGATAGAGACCTGGGAGATGGTATCAAGGATCAAGTACTTGGGAACAATGCTATTTCTACATAATTTTGAGAAGGCTGTTACGTGGTTTCTTACAATTACACGTACGATTCGATCTTTCCTTTCAGTTTGCACACAACCACTGGCAGAACCATTTCTGGATTTTTTTGAGAATTTTCTTCCAATGTGGAATGTGCTTATTGAAGTACTACAGAGCTTCTGTTCTGTCATTTGGGTTGTGATTGAGTCTTCCATCAATTTAGTGGAAAATCTTGTAGAGATTTTACTATCTCCATTATGGTTTAGCCTCTCACTTGTCTGGAGTATTGGTAGGTCATCAGCTCTTTTGGATTATTCATTCTTGTTAGTTTTAATGGGGTCATACAATTAACAAGATATGCTACTGATTATATATACTCTTGTCTGTATAATGCAGCAACAACAGTTTTATATCCTGTATTTTGGATCCTTTGGGAATTACTTTATGCTCCAATTCGCATGGTCCTTGCATTAGCCAGTTTCATAGCTTTCATTTGTGTCAGCATATATGAGATGCTTCAAGAAGTATGGCAGATTGTTAGTAGCATTTTCCAAGTTGCTTCAGCTACTGAGGCAACAGTGAGCACGTATGAGATTTCCATGTGGCGTTCACTTTGGAATGACCTTTTTTCCCAGGTTGTAAGAGAGTATTAATTGCATATGATAATGTGTAGTGGCTAAAAGTAAATGGATTACTGATCATAATTATTTTCTTTTGTTTTCAGGTTTTCCGAGCTGTCAGGAGTATATTAAATGGTTTTGTTGCCTTCTTCACAGCCTGCAACAGGCATCGCCTTAGGTATCCTTAATTAATTATTTTAGATATTTTGAATCTCATATAGCTGTTCGTTTCCTTTCATGCCTTTCAAAACCTGTAATGCACACAGTTCTTTGTCTGGATCTCTAGTTAATCATGTCATGTGGTGAAGTTCACCGTGGCCAAATATATGGTATTGACTAATACTGTCAGTTAGATATCTTCTTGTAAGCTTGATTTCTTAATTGTGTTTGTATCTATATTTTTGTTTGGGAATCTAGAACTAAATATTTTTGCTTTGGATTTAGAGCAGTGATAACTCTAGGGATTAGTTCATCATGAGTATCCTGAAGTATTCTTCCAAGCCTCGAAATTGCAAAACTTGAAAGTTTTATGTTCTTTTGATCATGTATTATTGTTTGGTGAAGTTCAGTTAACTGCATGCTAATTATTGTTTTGATGTGATGTGATACAGCATTTACAATCATATACAGAAGTTTATCCAAAGATTATTTGGCCAGGCCCAGAGATCACAGCCTGCAGATTCAAGACATAGTAGACCGACATATGAGACTCAGACCACTGTAAGTAGTCTTCTACATGAGTTTTCTTGAAGATTATGGTTGTCAAATCCAAACACAAGATTGCAGTACAAAAGATAAAATGGTTTGCTGCATATTGTTTTCTGTTTGGATTTGATTTGTATGATGCCCTTGCTTCATTATTTCTGGTTTGCTGTGTGTTGCATCAACTTGGTAATGGTTCTTGACATAATTTCTAATTAGATCCCTAGTTCCCAAATATATTGTTAAATTGCTGGTGTTGGAGCATATGTTCTGATTTCAACGTATTAACATTACATTACAATTGACATTAAATACATATTTGAATTTTTTCTTCTAATTTGCATGTACCAACATATCCTTTCTAATTAATGAATAAATATATCAACTGCCAACTTACATGCATATCCTTATACTGAATTTGGTGCTTCTGGTTTTTGCAGTTGAGAAGAAAGGAGGAACGTTCACATTAAGTGAAGTTCCATCATTTTTAGAATCACACTAAAGAGAGAGGGTTCCTCCATGCAAGGGTGCCAGTCTGTATTGAGCACCATTGACAAACATAATGGAGCTAACTTCAAAGATAATCGGGTGGAAAAAGCACCCACATTTTACACGATGATTTGGTTGACATGTTTACCGAAGTATCACAGATTTGGGCCCATTTTTTTTTCGTTCTTTGATTTTACATTTAGATTTCTCAAAATTTTAGATGTTCTTTTTATTTTTTCCCCTCCCTATTATAGGTATTTTTTTCCCATTGTATATAAAATTCAGATTGTCTGGGCCATAGTCAACTTAAGAGAATGTAAATTTTATGTATAGGCGGCTTGTATATTTCCATCAAAGCTATCAGTTGATATTTTTTTGGATATTTTGGGGAAGGGAGGAAGGGATACATGCCATAACCGTTGGCATTATTTTTGTGACTTTTAATTTCAGCAATGTTCGTAAGATTTCACATTTCATAGATATTCACAATTTTTTTGAAATACGCAAAAAATATATGGTTTGTTTGGCTTGGCTTTACTTTGACCAGCTCTTTCATTAACGAGTTGTTCAATTCTTGGGGCATGTGGGACGGTGTCTGGAATTGGGAGTTAGTGCAGGGAATTACATGTCTCCTGGCCTTATTCAGTCCAAATTTCATGAATTGTGTACCAACTTAACGAGAGAGAGAGAGAGAGAGATAAAGAGAGTGAGTGAGTGAGTGAGTGAGTGAGTGAGTGAGGGCTCCTACTTCCAACCATTTGCTAGGCAAGTATTTTTACCTTAAAAGTGGTGATAAAATTGGCATGTCTAACATCCAAAAAAAAAAAGGAAAAAGTTTGGCTCTAAACTTGTTAGTAGGTGTCTTACCCTAGCTGATTATGTGGTAGTTAAAGAGACCATTATGTATAGTTTTATGTTTTTAGTTACATGACTTTTTTAATGAATTATATGACTTGTTTAAATAATACATACACATGGATAGTTTTATAGTTTTTCAAGTAATAGGTTGGAAAAAATAATTCTAAACATGTTTGGAGCGAAATTTTGTCTCAAAAAAATTTCAAACGACTATCTTGACTCTACTTTTAGTTATGTTAATGAATACTACAAATTTTATTTCATAAGTTTTACAGAACTGGTATGCCACCAATCAGTATCACAAAATGTAATTCAAAGTTTTAAATATCAATTTATTGTCTTATTTAAATGACATTAATCACACTACTACATCCGTCTATAAACTTTTTAAGCTAAAATTATATTAGCCTTACCATACTGTTTTTTTATTGGATGAGTAATGTTTGTAATTTATTCAAATAAATTGGATTAGATTAGGAATTTGCTATAGTAGATTCAATGATAGATGGTAGGAAGTCAAAATATCTTTATCTAGTTGGAGGTCAATCTTGTCTAAAAGCAAATGTGGACAATGGAAGATCAATCATGATTTTCCAAATTACAAATCGGTAGCTAGTCTAACATAAGGGTCTAGATTTCCCTTCATCAAACAAAAATAATAATACTTAAAAATTGAAGAAAATTCTAGAGATTTCCCATAAAGCAAACCTTACTCTTCTTATTTCCCATTTTCTCTAATAAAAAGAGAATAGCTCATAAAATTAATCCACCACTCGCAAACAAACTTAATACTTATTATATTGTGTAAGCTCATAACAAGTCTATTTGGTTAAGTGTTTTGTGAGATTAAAAGAGTGTTTTTAAAATTCAAAATTTTATTTTGCAATCACAACTTTTCGTAAATTTTTTACAAGTGTTCATTTTAAACTTAAAACACAGTTTTCCAATAGCTTATACAAACACACCCAACATCTAAATTATATGGAAATTCAACTGTCAATTATCAAGGACAACTATATATCAAATAAAGTCTTAAATTTTAATTTTGTCAATTAAAATCTCACCCTTTCCCTTTGGGTAGGGAATCCACAGGAAGAAGCAAGAAATCACCTCAAAAATGCCTCTATTTATGCCTGGTCGCAGTAGAAGCCAACTTTATAAAATCATTTCAATTAAAAAAAAAAATCAGTGATTTAAACAAATTTGGTAGCTATTGGAACTTAGAGGGAATTCAGATCACAACAAATACCGATTTTTGATTGTCAAGTGTGAAGAATTGGACAAATTACTTGTCAAACTCCTTTCTTGTCTCATGAGATAAACATCCATCCAACCTTCTGGACTTATCTAAACAGTTAGAAAGTTAGAAACGAACTCTTCACTACTCACGAGATAAGCCTGCATCCAACCTAATTGGGCTAGAAAGATATCTTCCCTCTAACCGTTTGGACTTTTTTTTTTTTTGGAGAATCCTCTAACCGTTTGGACTTATCTAGAAAGTTAGAAACAAAACCGTCATGGATAAACTTTATTTAACACTAAATTCATCTGACCGCTACGAGCATGGCTTTTAATTTCGTACAATATTTCACATGAAAAATTATATAAGAAATTGATTGATATTTTTAATTTTAATACTTCAATAGTTGAGGGTGGAGGGACTCGGGCCTTGGATTTCATATGCTTTGATTTCATGAAAGGGGTATACAAAGTTGGGTTTTTTTTTTTTTTTTTTTTTTTTTTTTTTTTTGAGGGATGGAATTCATAATAAATGTGAGTTATTCAAAAAAAAAAAAACTTAAATGTGTGAAAGAGAACTTCTCTCTTTACATATATATATATATATATATATGGAGAATATAATGAAGCCACACCAAAAAATGAACACATCTACACATAGTTAGTAAAATACTGTATATGTATAGTATGGTAAATATACGAACAGATGTAATTTAAAATTTTTAAGAAAAAAAATTGTCATTAAAAATGTGGAAATATTTGTGATATACTTTTTTTTGAAATAAATACAGTATTCTTTGTATTATAGTTCTCAAGAATGTAATTTAATATAATATAATTAATAAATACAATTACTTCAATAGACACTAACAATGGGCTAAATTGCAAATTATGCCTTTAAAATTTGGGGGTGTTTAGATTTTATACCCTAAAGTTTCAGAATTTGGATTTCACTTCCTGAAATTTGGGAGTGTTTGAATTTTATACTTTAAAATTTCAAAATTTAGATTTTACCCCCTAAATTTTAGGGGTGTTTGGATTTTACTTTCGAAAGTTTTGGGGGTGACGGGACTGACGAATTCGTCTCCCAGTGACGATCTCAACGATACAGACGAGGACATCCTCAGACGAGCTAAACAAATACCCACATCACTGACGAAGGAAACTAGGCCATTCAATACGGCCAATTATACCCGGAGCGGTTACAGAGCCAGCTGTGTGGACCGTTGGAGCACGTTGAAGCCACATTGCAAAGCATAAAACGTTACCAAGAGGGACATTAAGGCCACCATAACTACCCCAACGACTGGAAGATGCAAAAACATATATAAGGCCCTCACAATATCAACACAAGGTACGAGAAATACTCAGATAATTTCACTGTTATTCTACGATTTTGTTTTAACTTATAAAGGGTTCCCTTGTATTGACTTTGGCATCGGAGACGTTGTGGCAGGCACCACATCGGTGACCATCTTTGAAGATACATTCACACGGACTAGGGATTGGTTCCATCTGCCCACTTTGACTGACGAACTCACACTTCATCACTTTGGCACCGTGCGTGGGGATGACATTTTCGTATTCATACTCAAAAACGCAGTTTCCATCAACTTCTATATTCAGATGGAGTCCAATCAAGATTCCGCAGCCTTGGCTCAGCAAGTCAAAGTTCTTGCGGCCACTGTTGAAGAGCTTACCAGACAAAATCAAGAAATGCAGCTAAGGCTTCAACAAGTTCAACAGAAGGAGAATCAGTCCAAGGACAACCCGAAGGGTGAGGGAGACAGCCATAGAAGAAGTCATCATCAAAGACCTACTACTCCAGAAAAACAGAATTCGGATCTTCTTTGAGAGATGAGGAAAGAGATGGATGAGTTAAGAACTGCCATCAAGGAGAAAACGGACCGGAGCGTGGATAGAATGGTAAGGGTCACGAATTCGCCTTTCACTACAGCAGTCCTCAAATGTCCAGTGCCGTCGAAATTTCGTCTGCCTCAACTTGAACCGTTCGACGGGCTTAAGGACCCTCAGGATCATCTTAATACCTTCAAAATGACGTTGGGCCTTCAACAGCCCCCCAACGAGATACTGTGTCGTTCTTTCCCTACCACTCTCAAAGGAGTTGCAAGGGAATGGTTCACAAAGTTGCCAACATCGTCCATTGACAACTTCGAGTAGTTGAGCAACGCCTTCTTGCGTCACTTCATTGGGGGGCAGCGTCCTAAGAGGCCAGCGGACCATTTACTTACCATCAGGCAGGGAGAGAATGAAACCCTGAGGTCGTACGTGAAACGCTTCACCTGAGAGACCCTGGAGGTTGACGAAGCTGATGACAAGGTGCAGTTGACGACCTTCAAAGCGGGACTAAGATCTAGAGACCTCATGGCTTCACTCGCGAAGAATCCTCTAAAGACGATGACAGAGATGCTCTTGAAAGCTAAAGACGCATTAGCAGCCATAAAGGATGTAGAGAAGCTAGGAGACAAAGGAAGAAAGGACGACGAGCGTAGGGGACAAAAGAGGGAGCGTCTAGATCGTCAGATAAGAATAAGTATTGCCAGTTTTACAAGGATCATGGCTACACAGAAGATTGTCGAAACCTAAAGGAGCAAATAGAGGAGTTGATACGGAAAGGGAAATTGCAGAAATATGTGAAGAAGGGGGAGTATAGTAAGTTCAGAGACAGTAATAAGAGCTAGCATGAGTCCTCATCCAGGAGTGACGATCGTCCGTTCTAGCCTCCACAGGATGTGATTGGGGAGATAAAGACGATTGTAGAGGGGCCCTTCACAGGAGGGTCATTCAAATCCCTTAAGAAAGTATGCCAAAGACAGGTGAATAGCGTCCACATGATACCTTCGTTTAAGTAAAAATGGACGGACCAGGATATGTCCTTCAATGAAGCAGATGCCAGAGGAGTGAAGTAGCCTCACAATGACCCTTTGGTCATAATGCTGACTATATAGGGATTCAACACCAAAAGGATCCTCGTGAACAATGGTAGCTCTGCAGACATCATCTACCTTCCTGCCTTTTAGCAGTTGAAGCTAGATCCAAGGAGATTGCGCTCATTTGACTCCCCCCTCGTCAGTTTCAGTGGAGACAGGGTATATCCCAAGGGCATAGTGACGTTGACAGTAATAGTGGGGACTTACCCGAGGTAGTTGACCCGTCAGTTAGACTTCTTGGTGGTAGATTACCCATCATCTTACAATGTAATTATTGGAATGCCCACACTCAACGAATGGAAGGCAGCCACGTCCACTTATTGCCTGAAGGTAAAGTTTCCAACGGATAACGGTATCGGCGAAGTAAAAGGAGATCAAGTCTTAGCCAGAGAGTGCTACCAAGCCGTCTTGGTTGCAAAGGAGAACCATACATGGATGATTGAAGAAAAGGAAGAAGATAAAATGGAAGCCTTGAAAACAGTGAAACTGGCCGAAGGAGAGGCAACCAAGATGACAAGGACAGGGACGACACTAAGTCCTGAGATGAGAAGAAGGCTCGTCCAATTATTTAAAGAGAACCTAGATGTATTTGCATTGAGCCATAAGGACATGCCAGACATATCTCTAAAAGTCATTCAGCATAGGTCGAATGTGAACCCGGAGAGAAAGCCCGTCCAGCAAAGACGGAAAGTCTTCGCCCTAGAACAAGACCAAGCAGTTACAGATGAAGTTACCAAACTGTTGACGACAGGCTTCATCCGGGAAGTGTACTATCCTGATTGGCTCGCAAACGTTATCCTAGTGAAGAAGGCAAATGGGAAATGGAGAATGTGTGTGGACTTCATGGAGCTAAACAAGGCATGCCCAAAAGATAGTTTCCCTCTACCAAGGATAGACCAACTTGTAGATTCTACAGCCGGACATAAGTTGCTGACGTTCATGGACGCTTTCTCAGGATACAACCAGATAAAAATGGCTGAAGAAAATCAGGAGAAAACTGCTTTCATCACGAGCCAAGGACTCTATTGCTATAAGGTAATGCCTTTTGGATTAAAGAATACAAGAGCTACTTATCAGAGATTAGTAAACAAGATGTTCAGCAAACAGATCGGCAGGAATATGGAAGTATACGTGGATGACATGCTCGTCAAGAGTAAGGAAGAGCTTGCCCATCTGGACGACCTAAAGGAGACGTTTGCCACCCCAAACAATACCAGATGAAACTGAATCCTAGTAAGTGTGTTTTTGGTGTAGTTTCAGGGAAATTCTTGGGATTCATGGTGTTCCAGAGAGGAATAGAAGCAAACCCGGAGAAGGTGCAAGCCATAATCAACATGGTATCGCCCAGGACCGTCAAGGAAGTCCAAAAGCTCACTGGAAGGATTGCAGCTCTTAATAGGTTCGTCTCTAGAGCGATGGACAAATGCCTGCCCTTTTTTAAGACCTTGAAGTAGGTTTTCGCCTGGACCGACGAATGTGAAGCAGCGTTCCAAGAACTCAAACGTTACCTGAGTAATCCACCCCTCTTAAGTCCGTCCAAGGAAGGGGAAAACCTACATTTGTACTCGGCAGTATCAGCTACCGCTATGAGTGCAGCCCTGATTCGAAAAGAAGGCAAGAAACAACTCCCAGTTTACTATGTCAGCCAAGCTTTCCAAGGGGCTAAGTCCAAGTATCCCAGGATTGAAAAGATTGCGTTTGCGTTAATAGTAGCCTCATGCAAACTAAGACAGTATTTTCAGGCAAATCCTATCCTAGTGATGACGGACCAACCTATCAATAAGTCCATGAACAAACCTGAGGCAGCTGGAAGAATGGTCCAGTGGGCAATTGAACTCAACCAATTTGACATTGAGTACCATCCTATAACAGCCATTAAGGCACAAGTTTTGGCGGATTTCATCGCCGAGTTCACCTTTCTGGACAAGGACGGTCTCACCAACAAGGCCGAATGATGGACGATATAGATTGATAGTTCGTCAGCCAAAAAGAAAGGGGGAGTAGGGGTCGTCATAACCACCCCTGACGGAGAAGTGCTCAAGTACGGAGTCCAACTGAAATTTCCGGCTACCAACAACGAAGCTGAATACGAAGGAATACTGACAGGACTGAGACTCGGAAAGGTGCTTGGAGCTAAGAACCTGTTAGTCCAAAATGATTCAAAGCTGGAGATTGGGCAAATCAAGGGAGAGTACGAAGTAAAGGAGGAGAGAATGCAGAAATACCTCAGGCTGACGAAACATCTGCCTCAGGAGTTCGATAAGGTGGAATTCGTATAGATCTCCAGAAGCCAGAATATGGTAGCAGACGAAGTCTCGAAGCTAGCATCGTCAGAAGAAGGGGGGACGAGCATAGGCTTGGCAATGGAAGTCCAGAAACACCTCAGCATTGAAGAAGTTCCAACATTCACAATGCAGAGCACAAACATCTAGATGACACCAATCGTATCTTTCCTCTAGGATGGGCACCTCCCTCAGAATGCAGAAGAGGCCAAGAAGATCAAGAAGAGGGCGGCTAGATTTATGATCCTTAATGACACACTTCAAGTAAGGCATAGAGAAGCCTTACTTGAGGTCGTCATAACCACCCTTGACGAAGAAGTGCTCAAGTACGGAGTCCAACTGAAATTTTCGGCTACCAACAATGAAGCCGAGTATGAAGGAATACTGACGAGACTGAGACTCAGAAAGGCGCTTGGAGCTAAGAACTTGTTAGTCCAAAATTATTCAAAACTAGTGATTGGGAAAATCAAGGGAGAGTATGAAGTAAAGGAGGAGAGAATGCAGAAATACCTCAGGCTGACAAAACATTTGACTTAGGAGTTCGATAAGGTGGAATTTTTACAGATCCCTAGAAGCCAGAATATGGTAGCAAACGAAGTCTCGAAGCTATCATCGTCAGAAGAAGGGGGGACGAGCATGGGCTTGGCAATGGAAGTCCAGAAACACCCCAGCATTAAAGAAGTTCCAACATTCACAATTCAGAGCACAAACAGTTGGATGACACCAATCGTATCTTTCCTCCAGGACGGGCACCTCCCTCAGAATGCAGAAGAGGCCAAGAAGATCAAGAAAAAGGCGGCTAGATTTACGATCCTTAATGACACCATATACAAGAGAGGCTTCTCCATGCCTTACTTGAAGTGTGTTAACAAAGAGGAAGCCAAGTACATACTGGAAGAAATCCACGAAGGGATTTGCGGGGACCATGCTGGCCCTAGGTCCCTGGTAAGCAAGGTCATTCTAACAAGTTATTTCTGGCCTACTATACAGGTGCACGCAGTGGAGCTCGTCAAGAAGTGTGACAAGTGCCAACGATTCGAGAATGTCTAGCGACTTCCAGCAGAAAGACTGACGACGATAGCCTCCCCGTTGCCATTTGTGCAATGGGGAATCGACATCGTTGGCCCACTACCCCTAGGTAAAGGTCAGGTAAAATTCCTACTAGTTGCTATTGATTACTTCATAAAGTAGGTCGAAGCAGAGGCTCTAGCAATAATCATTGAAGTAAGAATTCGGAACTTTGTGTTGAAGAATATAATTTACAGGTTCGGGATTCCATTAATGATCATATCAGATAATGGGCGGCAGTTCGACAACCAAGGCTTTAGGGATTTCTGTTCAAGCCTAGACATCAAGAACCAATTCTCATCCCTAGGGCATCCCTAGAAGAATGGATAGACGAAATTGATGAATCGAACATTGCTTAAGATTATCAAAGCCAAGCTAGATGACGCGAAGGGTGCCTGGCCAGAAGAATTGCCCAATGTCCTGTGGGCTTACAAAACCATGGCAAGAACCCCAACGGGAGAAACCCCCTTCAGGCTCACCTATGGCACTGAAGCAGTGATCTCGGTCAAGGTAGGAGTAACCAGCACCAGGTGAGAGGTATTCAACGAAGAGAGCAATGACGATCACCTGCGAATCAACCTGGATTGTCTGGATGAAGTAAGAGACAAAGCTTCCAGCAGAATGATGAAGTATCAGCAGAAGATGGCCGAATACTACAATAAGAGGGTAAAGCTCAGACGACTTGACATAGGCGACCTCGTCCTGCGCAAGATTACCACAGCGACTAGAGACTCTACCCAAGGAAAGCTTGGCCCCACATGGGAAGGACCTTATCGAGTCGTCCACTACTCTAGATGACGCGAAGGGTGCCTGGCCAGAAGAATTGCCCAATGTCCTGTGGGCTTACAAAACCACGGCAAGAACCCCAACGGGAGAAACCCCCTTCAGGCTCACCTATGGCACTGAAGCAGTGATCTCGGTCAAGGTAGGAGTAACCAGCACCAGGTGAGAGGTATTCAACAAAGAGAGCAATGACGATCACCTGCGAATCAACCTGGATTGTCTGGACGAAGTAAGAGACAAAGCTTCCAGCAGAATGATGAAGTATCAGCAGAAGATGGCCAATACTACAATAAGAGGGTAAAGCTCAGATAACTTGACATAGGCGACCTCGTCCTGCGCAAGATGACCACAGCGACTAGAGACTCTACCCAAGGAAAGCTTGGCCCCACATGGGAAGGACCTTATCGAGTCGTCCACTACTCTAGGCAAGGCAGCTATCACCTGGAAACCGTAGACGGACAGAGGCTCCCTCGACCATGGAACATTGAGCACTTCAAGAAGTACCACCAATAGATGTATCAAATGAATGTATTCATTCCTGAAATTAATAAAAGGATAATTCAGCTAATATCTTCGTATGAGCAGGTCCAGTCAGCTATAAGTTCAAAAAACGACAAGATCCTAAAAGGGTGTGAGTCACAAAAGCAAAAAATGGCTGAGTAACAAGATTCTGCCTTGACAGATGTAAGTTACTAACAAAGCCATAAAAACGACATGACCCCTAAATGGGTGTAAGTCACAAAGGCTAAAAATGGCTAAGTAACAAGATTCCGCCTTGATGGATGTAAGTTACTAACGAAACCATAAAAACAACAAGATCCCAAAAGGGTGTGAGTCACAAAAGCCAAAAATGGATAAGCAACAAGATTCCACCTTGACGGATGTAAGTTACTGACGAAGCCATAAAAACAACATGACCCCTAAATGGGTGTAAGTCACAAAGGCCAAAAATGGCTAAGTAACAAGATTCCGCCTTGACGGATGTAAGTTACTAACGAAGCCATAAAAACGACAAGATCTCAAAAGGGTATGAGTCACAAAAGCCAAAAATGGCTAAGTAACAAGATTTCGCTTAGACGGATGTAAGTTACTGACGAATCCATAAGAATGACGAGATCCCTAAAAGGGTGTAAGTCACAATACAAATGGCCAAGTAACAAGATTCCGCCTAAACAGATGTAAGTTACTAAAGAAGTCAAACAAAAAAAAAAAAATTAGAGGACAAGAACGTTGCAATAAACAGGAACAAAGCTCAAACAGATCAACTCAGTAACAGAATCAGCGCAGAATAGAAGCAAATTGTTGACGAAGAGAAAGGAAAATCAAAAATAAAAATTTTACTAAGTACTCACAAGCATATCAAGAGCCAATAAGTGTGCAATCGCAAAAGCAAGTAAGTACGCAGCCGTAAATTTAATTAAAGCCCAAAAACAACGGGCAATTACCATTGTTTTTACATCTAAAGACCCATAAACGCTGGGCCAAAAATATTGTTCTCAAGACAGATTAAAAAGAAGTTGTTATGAAATTAGATTTACAAAAAGCCCAAAACATAATGGGCACACACAAAAAAAAAAAAAAAAAAAAAATTAAGGATCAGGTTCAGGCATCAGTAGCAACATTATCACCAACTGGGGCGTCACTAGCAAGGACATTCTCGGCGGCGTCAGTCTCAGTGGTAGAAGACTAAGTAGCCTCGTCAGCAACCATCTCCTGGTCGACCTCTTCCAAATCCAGTTTCTCTAAGTCTACCTTGGGAGGATGCTTGACGAGGAATCTCCTCAGAAGCTCAAAACCCTTGAAGTACCAGTTGAACAGGACTGTGTTGTACTCATCAGCCATCTAAAAGGCTTCAACAGACCTGGCAGCAATAGTCTTGAGCTTCTCCTTGGCACCCAAAAGTTGCTCATTCTTCTCCAGGGTCAACTGACGCTCAGCCTTGAGTTCATCACTCAAAGTCTTCACTTTTTCCTTTAGAGTGGCGGCTTCACCCATGGAGTCAATCAGATTCTTCTTCAACATGGAACTCTCCACCTCCAAAACATCCATTCTCGATGTAAAAGAAGCCACCTTGGCCTCTTGAGTGAAGTACTCAGAGGTAATGTGGAGACTTTCCCCCAACACCTGAAAAGAAATTTAAAATCGTCAGTAGAATGAAAAAGAAAAAGAAACTAAAAGTTGCACAAACATTTTACCTGAACAAGCTCATGGACGTGGCAACTCGCAACATTGTTAAAAGGCACTTTAGAAAAGACCTTTAAATCCTCGGCAGTCACGACCTCGTGAGCCCTATCCACCGCCAATCTCTCATCATCCCAGACAGTGGACGTGCGAGGATCGACCTTTTCCTTCTCCTGGTCAGACAACCGTGGCCTCTTATAGGCGGGAGTAGGAAGCTCCTCAATCGAGGTCGAAGGAGAAGCCGTCCTCGTTGTCTCAGCACCGGGAACTACGGGATTAACGGAGGCAGCTGGAATGACGAAGGGACCCTTCCTAGTGACGCACACCGTCTTCTTCCCTATGTTCGACAACGGCTCGTCCTTCTTCGACCTCATCTTTGCATACATGTCCTTATTGAATTTGGTCTTCATCTCTGCAAGAGGAAAACACTTGTAAAAAAAGAAAAAAGAAAAAAAAGAGGGGTGCGTATGAAAAAGTCAGTACTGATGAACCTAACACTTACTCTTTTTTCCTTCAATTTCAAGATTGCATAGGACGAAGGCGGAATGCTCTGGTTTGAGATAGTAGAAGGCAAGAGAGTCCTTGGGTCCACAAGATCGTCCCAACACTCAATCATCCACGCGTATTCGATGGCCTTCTGCATTCGCTCCTTATACCTGCTCTTAAGTTTAGGCTGTCTTTTAACTGCGCAAAACAAGAAGTGAAAGAATCAGTAGCAATAATGGTAAACGTAATAAAACATAAATGACGTGAAGAAATATTGACGCATCTAAGGTCGGGGTTCCCTATCGACGATGCAACCTTGGGAGATCACCCCAAACCTCGCCAAAGGGAGTCTCAAAATCGTCCCCAGACACAAAGAAAAATCTGGACTTCCAATACTTGAAAGACGAAGGTAAACCCTTGACAATCCTAGTCCTCCTCTCCCAGGGCACTAATTCATAGTACCCATGCTCCTTAGACGCTTTTAAGCGGTACAAATAAAGAAGCTCGTCAACCTTGAGCATATCTCCATCCATAGCGGCCAACCATATTCCCATGCAGCTGATCACTATTCTCCACGAGTTAGGCATAAGCTACCCAGGAGCGATACCAAAGCGGTTTAATAGCTCCATGAGGAAGGGATGGACAGGAAACCTTAACCCACAAACGAAGGCAGACTCATAAAAGCATACCTCCCTTGGGAAGAAGTGACATGCCCTATCCTCTTCACTGGGCAGACGAACCCTAACTTGTTCCAGGAATTGGAATCTATCCCTAAATCTCCCCAGTGTGTCAGCATCCAATCCACACTCCTCCTCAAGGGCGTAAAAAGCCCTAACTTCTTGAGGGGTAGAGAGGGCAGTATCCCCCTCCACTGGGTCACCGCTAGATGATAACCCAGTCTCGAGTTCACTAGACCAAACCTCAAACATTATCTCCTACTCTCTTACCCGACTCTTGAACCAATCAATCAATTGAAGAAGCAAAGGCAACAGGTCAGCCAATGCAACGCCCAAACAATTACCCTAAAAAATGAAATCCTCAAGATGTGGGAAAACACCTAAAGACCCCCCTAAGCGCGCAAAAAGGAAGGAAATTGATGGGCAAACTATCCTAACCTCAGAGCTACTAACAATGGAAATCCTGAAAAAACACAAAGGGAACAATACAAGCTAAATTCCCAAGAAAGCAAAGACAAACAAAAGGAAAAAGGAAAGGAGAAGAAGGAAGAAATTAGAAGCTATATCGCAATAAAATAAAAAGGGGAAAGGCAAAGCCGGAAAAAGAGAAGAAATGCACCTTAAAAATGGCGGACAAGGGAAGCACCACCGCACAACACACCAAGTCCGGAGAAGAGTTGCAAAGTGAGGTTGGCGAAGAAAATGCTTAGAACAATAATTGGAAGCTTTTGAGAAAAGTGAAAAGAGAAAAATGAGAAGGGGAGAAGTTTAAAACCAAGGCTCAGAAAACTGAAAACCAGCAGGAAACCCAATAGTCCCACAAATTGGAGCATTAACTCCACCAGTCAAAATGTGCCACGTAGGCCACGACCTATGGAGTGCTGCCACTATGCATTTAATACGGAGCGAAACCCCAAGAGTCATCTATAGCCCACGACCTTTCATATTCTATGATCATCATAACACGTCACGACGACCACAGAATCGGGGGGCAACTGACGGGACTAACGAATTCGTCTCCTAGAGACGATCTCAACGATACAGACGAGGACATCCTCAGACGAGCTAAACAAATACCCACATCACTTACAAAGGCAACCAGGCCATTCAATGCGGCCAATTATACTCGGAGCGGTTACAAAGCCAGCTATGTGGACCGTTGGAGCACATTGAAGCCACATTACAAAGCATAAAACGTTACCAAGAGGGACATTAAGGCCACCATAACTACCCCAACGTCTAGAAGCTGCAAAAACATATATAAGGCCCTCACAATATCAACACAAGGTATGAGAAATACTCAGATAATTTCACTGTTATTCTACGATTCTGTTTTAACTTATAAGGGGTTCCCTTGTACTGACTTCGGCATCGGAGACGTTGTGGCAAACACCACACCGGTGACCATCTTCGAAGATACATTCACACAAACTGGGGATTGGTTCCATCTGCCCATTCTGACTGACGAACTCACGCTTCATCAGGGGGTATTTGAATTTTATATCCTGAAGTTTCTTAATTTACATATCATTAAATGTTACATGTTTGAGTGTTTCACTATTTTATGGGTTGTTTTTTAGGAGTTGTTTAATAATTTGTTGTCGTGGTTGACACTTGACAACAACACTATCTCTTTTGCATTTTATCATCATTTAAGTCCGTATGTAACTGTTGTTTACAAGTTTTGTGCATAACAAACTCAAATGAAACTTTAAATTCCAGAATAAGACATAGTTTTTAGTACAACAGTGTTCATTTTTTGTGCTAGTTTCATCATTCTCCTGACCATATTAGTAGTTCACAAATGCATAACATCATTGGATAAATGCATAAACTTCAAATTGGGATGAATGGAAAAATTGAGATTTAAACCACAAAAAAAAAAAACCCTTTAAGCATATAAACCTCATATTTTAAGGGATATGGATAAGAGGTTATGGCTTTATATTTTGTAATTGTTCCATCTAAAAGAAATTGTAACCATTCTATCTTTAAATTAAAAGAAATAAATAGTTAGCCAAAAAAAAAAATGGTGTATATTATTTGTTTTCAAAAAAAAAAAAAAAAAAAAAAGATAGGCCGAAGGCTTTGTAGCTAAATTGACACCTCCTCATGAACGAAGTGCATGGGGGTCTAGGTGGGAAAATGGTTCGAGTTGCGAGGTTGGCAACATATTGTAATTACTTCTCACAAAAAAGAAGAAGAAGATAATAACAATATTTTGATAGGAGTTAAAAAAAAAAAAAAATTAGTAACTTTTTTTTTTTGGTATTCAAAATAATAGTAATTATTTTCTGATTTTTTTAAAATGATAGCAATTAACGGAAAGTGGTGAATGTAGGTAATTATCCCATGAGAAGTGGTAACATGTTATATGAAAGAGAGTGCAAAAAAAAGTTGTAATAATACTATACTTGAGAGAGAGAGAGAGAGAGAGAGAGAGAGAGAGAGAGAGAGAGAGAGAGAGAGAGAGAGAGAGAGAGAGAGAGAGAGAGAGAGAGAGAGAGAGAGATTTGAATTTGGATGGAACAACTGTTTTTCAATTTTATCTAAAATTTAAGAGTTTTAAAATTAAAAGTTGTAATAGTACTATTTTTTTCTAACATGAAAGAGGGGAAAAAAACATTTTGAAACTATTAAAAAAAAAAAACTGTTCTATTTTCTTTATAAAAAATAGTTTTATTATTAAATTTGAATTTGACAAAGAACCGTTGATGAAACAACTGTTTTTTAAATTTATCTAAAATTTTTAGTTTTAAAATTAGTAATTTTACATGTTTAATCTATTATTTAAACTTTTTAGACATGTGAATTTGAAAGTATTTTGTGAAAAACCTCTTAAATAATACTCATATTTGAATTTGAAAATATTTTGGGTATCTAAAAGTAAGAATCCAAACATAAAAAGCCTCTTATATTCCTATAGATATTGATTAATAAGAAGATCATCCAAAAGAGATTTAGAAATTAGAAACTCTATCCCTTGACCTTTTCTATTACCAGCACGTTTTGTCAAATTAAACAGAGAGTTCAGTACTGGGTACCCCGGGCCAAGCAGGTGCAAGAGTCACTTAGAGTCAGTAATTGAAAGTGGATTAGTTTAGAGGCTTCTCTAGGAATATTGGATTCACAAATCACAAACAGGATTAACAGCACAGTTCTGGGGATTGAGGGATAGACTCAAACTGGCAACACATCTGAATGCAAGAAAAACTTTAAGTAGATCCATGTGACCTTTTGTATTGTAATTTGATCCAATCGATTGAAAAAGCTTATCTCTAGCAAACTCATCAGTGGGGAATTTCTTTGTTAAACCTTTAGTTAAGGCCATGGAATTGTTCCATGTGACCTTTTGTTAGATCTTAATTTCAGTTCTCACACAAATAAAGTAAAATTATTTACATATATAGGTGATTTCAAACTCAAAACTTTTTTTAACATATTTTAGAAAACAATGATTGCCAACCATATTTTCAACCACAGCCAAACACAATAAACGATTACACTGCTCATCAAAAAAAAAAAAAAAACAAACAAACAAACGATTACACTGCAACTTGCGCCCTGAAAGGTGAACATAAAGGCCATTGAAACCAACCCCTTTTGTCAGCAAAGCTCAACCAAACGCTAATACTATTAAAATAGATGTTTCAAATCCTGTCTTAAACATTGTCAAAGCTCCTAGAGAGAGCTACATGTTGCAACACAAGATTTAGCTTAAAGACGTCTGTTACAAATCCAAAAACCTAAAATCCTGCACACCTACATTAATTCAACGGTTGAACTTCACTACCAAGCACTGCTAACTGGCAACATACAATCTAAGCAGTTGTTCCACCAGTTTGGTGCAACATCGCATCAATCTCATCACCGTCCTCCATTTCTAGCTGAAAACAAGAAGAAAAAAAACAAAGGTCATTTTTCTTTGGCACCAATTACCCATAAACTGCTTGGCACAAATACACCAGAGAGAGAGAGAGAGGGAGAGAGAGAGAGACCTCATCAGGAGTCTGTTCTGCTCGGAGACGACGGCCATCAAACAAGAAAGCAATTGAGTTAATCTCAACAGATTGGCGATCACAATATGCGTTCATAAGCTTTTTCAGCTGAGTGCTTCTTTTGATCCTGAAAAAGACTTCATTCCCATCCTACAATCAAAATACAAATTAGTCATTCATCCCCATCATACACTCAAAATACAATTCAGCCATCCCCCTCCCCACCCCAACCAGCATCTTTTGGTGATGCATATTTCTGTGTCAAGGAAACCTAACAATCTGCAAGTAACATTTCAAAAGATATAAGAATTAGCAAGAACAATTACTCAGAAAAAAATAAATAAAATAAATAAAAAATAAAAAAATTAACATGCAGAATATAAAAAGTGGTCCAATGCTCTAGGAAATTGATAATAAAGTTCAAAACTCTAACTAGATAGTAGGTATTAACTGGGGTAACGATTAGGCCTTAAAAGAGGGTGGCAATCAACCAAAGCAATCTCATCTGACAGCCAAAATGAGGTAAAATATTTGTATGTTGAAATTCTCAGATGAAAATATTTAACATCTCAAATTAATAGATTCCAATCCATAACAATTACCAGGTTTCATTACTATTATATTGTCTAACAGTACTTATAAAATTAAAAATTTAAGGTACAATTTTTTTCATGACTGATTACCAATACTTGTTTTTGGTAACTATTTCAAATACTTCAAACCTAATTGTGTTAATAAACCATCCTATATTATCACAAAGATATATATGCACTGAAACATCTGAAGATGGCATGCACAATTCATGGTCATGAAGGTAGGTAAATTTTTTTTAAAGTAAAAAATAACACCATCATGATATATAAACCCCAAGATGATATATATAATAATCTTGTAAATGCATTGTTGGTAGTCACGTTTCAATAATAATGTGCTAAAGTACTATTATGCCGAACCATTGAGACCAACAAACAATACAAGGACTTCCATAGACACAAATCTAATGAAATTATGCAAAAAAATAAAGAGTTAATGCAACATGAAACAAAATATTTTTGTTTTTGGTCGGAAAGTTACACCCACACCCAAAGGGTTTTCATCTGACCTCACCCTCCACCCACACTTGTGAGCGGAGAGAGAGTCAATTGAGCCAAGGCTCATTGATTGAAAAAAAAAAAACAGACAACACTGTAAACGCTTCGAATTCAAGTAGCGAAAATCATATCGCATACTGTTCACCCAAAAAATTACTTGGAGGAACAAACCTAAATCAGTAAGTTAAAGCTGCACCATATGGGTCTTAAAAGCACAGACTATACCCTTCACCTTGCTCTTAAAAGGGGAGAAGGTGCCATTTTAGCTAAGGCTCATTGACAAACCAAATCAAATAATGTTATTAGCTATCGCTAATAAATACTAACGAGCAATGAACCAAAACGTAAAAGCCCTTCAACCAAATACCCTTTCTTTTCTTTTCATTTCCTCAGCAACCAATCACATGTCAAACCAAAGCAAGACCACAATCAGCTAATATACAAAATCAATCAAGACCCAACCCATAAGTAGACAGAACATCACCCTTACATAATAACTTCTAATTCCCACCAGTTTCTTGGCAACCAAACATAGGGTAAACAAGCAAAACAAAACAAAAACAAAAAAGCACCACCTTGTATTCATTTAAAAATAAAAACCACATATTACATATACAAACCCTGAAACCCCAAAAAGATAAATACGATATTCGTTTAATTTTCTTCTCTTTCTGAAAAGAAAAATAAAACCCACCCAAAATCAGAACACAACAGCAAACACCATTAATACACAAACAGAATCGGACACATAGAAACACAAAGAGAAAAATAATTTCACACAATTTTCCCTCCACTTTCTCGGTAACTAAACAGAGAGTACACCGAAAAGAAAATCCACAACAAAACCAAAATCAAAATCACAATCAGAAAAATACATCCATAAAACTTAAAAACTCTAATTTACCCTCCACTTTCTCGGTAACCAAACAGGGAGTAAAGTAAATACAGAAACAAAACCATAACCCAAAAATATAGAGAGACCTGGCCCTTGACTTTCAAATTGATGTGAGCAGACTGATCATTCGGCTTCTTGTCTTCCTCTTGCTGGGAGTTTGTCACGCCTGACATCTTCTTCTTCTTCTTCTTCTTCTTCTTCGAAAATATAAAATTAGGGTTTGTTTTTAAAGTTTTGGGAGTCTGACTCTCTCTCTCTCTGTCTGGCCACTTATATAATTTTTTATTTTATTTTTATTTTTTGAGGTTCTTATATATCCTGTTCAACTAATTACATTCTCATGTTTCTCATGAGTTTCACTGCTTGTATCCCAAAATACCCTTGTTCACACCTTATTAAATCTTAAAAGAATATGGTAACTAAGTAAAATCACTTTCATCTTAAAAAAAAAAACTCACGAATTCCATCAAAAAAAAAAAACCTAAATTTTATGTTTATATTAAATAAGTAATAAATAAATAAAAAACCACGTCTGAGTCCTCCACTTTTAATATAAAAAAAATTTTAAAAAATAATTAAATTTAAAACAAAGCAGATAAACATCACATTCAAATTTTAAACACAACTAAAATTCACTTTCAGTTCTCTATATTCATGATATGCTCTTTTTTTTTTTAAACCCTTTTTATACATTTTAAAAAATCAATTGACATTAAACCAGAAAAATAATGGAACATATAATAGTTGAACAATTTTTTTTTTTTCCCCATAAAAAAAAAATTGTCACCTCACATTGAAAGCTTTACAATTTTTCACATCATTTTTTTTTATTATTTGGCTTATTGTCTTTATTATTTGGTTTCACTCGATTTGAAAAAAATCTAAATTATGCCTCCATAAATTGCTATCCATAGTCATTTTTTAATAAATGTTTTATGCTTTATTATTTATATTAGTTTGAAATATTGGCATTCAATGATTGTATATGACACTTAACCGACAAAGTTTTATAATTATTTTCCTAAATTATGTGTAAAATTGTTAATTTGTTATCATATTTTGTACCTGTTTGGATCCCACGTCTACGTTTAGTGTTTTGCATTTTGCCTTTTTATTTTAAGCAGCGCCTCTTGCACTGTTCATTAAGGCAAATGAACAGTATTTTCAGCAGTGAACAGTAACCGAAATTTTTTTTGTTTTTTTTGTTTTCAGTTTTCAATTTTCAATTTTCAGCAAAATAAGCGGTATCTAAACGCACCATTAATATGAAAATTTTGTAAATATTGCTTTGTTGTGTAAGGTATATCTACATGTTCACTGCACTGATTTAGTTTTTGAATTGCTTATAGATTGCCATAAGTTAAAGTTTTTGAATTAGTTCACTTCACCACCTGTAACAAATTACCAATTAGTGCATCTACATGAATTATAAATCATCTACATGCATATATTTACATGTTCTGCACGATTTATTTATTTAATGTTTCATAGAAACCTGTACCAATTACGCTCAAGTTTGGAGGAAAATATGCATACCTAGATATGGATCATGAATAATTTATTATGAAATTTGATGTTTAGCATACTTAAAGTATATTTGTTATGTCTTCCCTCATGTTGTGAATGTGCATAAATTGTTTTTTGTGAAAATGAATAGCATCGTGGAAATATAAGTATTGTCTTTGTTCATCTTTTATGTATATATATATATATATATAAATTATCAATATTTGTGCATTAATTATTTATATTAAAAGAATTTAATGATTTTTTTTTTTATAAATTTTATATAAGAAACTTTTTTTATTTGGAATAATAATTGTGGGGGTGCCGAGGACTGAGGAGTCCAATCCGAGGACAGGTTTGCCCAATCCAAGCAAGGAAAGGTAGGCAAACTCCAAGGACTGCGCCTACCCGAGGAGAGCAAGAGAGCCAAAGGACGATTGGCATCCTTGAAAATCCCAAGGATAAGGGAAGGGATGGCAACAAGAGGGTACAAGACTTGCAAGGGTGGTGGTAGGAAGCTTCCTGAAGAAAACACTTCCCACCTTCGCATTCAATATTCTGCACTAACCTAACTAGCTACATTTATGAGGAAATGACCCTTGAACAGCAATTTCACAGCTAACAACTCTTTCTACCACCTCCAGAAGGCTCTTGATGGGACAAGTATCCTAAAGGATCTTCTGAAACGTATAGATGGAGGGCTAGGATGCAAAGGGAATGGCTATATAAGGAGGGGAACCCCCCAGAAAAGGGGGGATGGACATTTTCAAAGAAAAAAGGAACAAATGAGAGAAAAAAGAAATACCCTATAAAGCAACATCATCCTTACTTATAAATATAAGATCTATCCTTGAACTTGCCCGAGGAAACTTTCTATCATTGAATTGTTAGTTCATTCACTCTTATTTATCAGTTAGGTTCTATTAGTCTTAGACTTGGGTTGATCTCTGTGTTGCACTTGACTTAGAATCCCGCTCTATTAAAAATTCATTGTTTGGGCTTGGTTTGAAGATTCGGGCATCACTATTCTAATTGGGCTTGGCCTTTATATTTTTAGTTCTTACAATAATAATAATCGATTTAGAATATGATATTTTTTCTCATATTTAGTTTTGACAACAATTGACACAAAAACCATTACAAATTTAGTATTTGTGAATTCACTAAAATGAACCTTAACCATTTAGTTTTCCTAATTTCTTTAAGTGGTATATGTGTGTGTGTGTATTACATGTAATTAAAAAAATTCTAATAGGTTAATTACTTGTTATTTTGTTATATTAATTATTTTAAATAGTGCAATCATTATTTACGTATAATGAAATTTTGATGTCATTCTTCTAAGATTTATATGATCATAAACTATTGATTTGAAATATGGTATTCCTACCCAAATTTAGTTATTTTTTTCAACAGATGAAACAAAGTCAAACAAAAAATAAATTAAAAATTAGTGATACACAGTCAAGAATGTAAAAAAAAATTGAAAGATATTTACATTTTTATTTTTATCAAAACGATATTTGCATTCTTCAGTATGTATAAAATATGTATTGTAGGGACACGATTTTAGTTGACCCGATCCTGGGTGGTCAAGTCTTGGCCCAAAAAGTCCCACACAATGAATTTTTGTAGAGTGTGGGCTGAAGAACTTGGTTCCAGTTGGCTTAAACGATTCGTTGCATGGGATCAGGAGATATGGAAACAAGAATGAAGAAAGTGGATGTGAAGGGGGAAATTTTATTCATGGCATACATTCGTACAGTGAAATTTTGCTCCTCTGTTCCTTTTCTCCTTTTTTTTTTCCATCCGTCCCCCTCTCTTGGGGGACTCTTACATATTATATAGGCCCTCTTTTATCATCTGGGCCTTACACTTGTTGATTATCCAAACTCCTACTTGAGCACCTATCCCATCATACACCCTTATCAGTTCTTTGTGAGTTGCAGTGACCAAGGTAGCACTGTTCAGGGGTCTTCTCTTCATTAATGCGGCCAGGAGAGTAGCTGTGGTGCATTTAATGTGGTGGTGGCAGCCTTTGCTGGGATATTTTGGGTCTCCTTTCTTTTTACGTGCTTGGAGGGAAGACTACAGTAGCTGAGACGCACCTTTGACCTGGATTTTGGAACGTCCGAGGAGGAATTACTCCTCGGACGTGTTCTCTTTACTCCAGTGGGCCTGAGCAAGGATTCTGGGCCGCGACGTCTCCTCGGACAAAATGGTCCTCGGACGGGCCCAAGACCCAACCGACCTATTATTCTGGGCCGGTCCCCACAATAGCCCCTCAAAACTCCGGTTTTGATCTCCTTTCGAGGAGAAAAGCGGGGTTTTGACATTTACAAAGGATGAAATTAATGAGGTCTTGGTCCACTCGTGCGGGCGGTTACTTTTGATGCGCCACAATTTACGAGGCGCGGCCATTTACTCTAGGCAGTTTTATGTCTCCTTTATCCAACAGCGAAGTGTAGATCTGACGGTCAGCGTTTTTCGTTGAATTTTTGAGCGGGAGTGATTTTCTCTCTCCCTCTTGCTATATAAAGCGCCAGAGAGGCTCATTTTTTTTTTTTATCTGCACGTCAGAAGTCCAGAGAACTCCAGCGCCCAGAAATCTATGAGCACTTCCGTTCTTCAAATTCCCATAATCGTTTTTGCGAAGCGTCCTTCCTAGAAGAGATTTTCAAGCATCTCATCGGTCATTTGTGAAGATACCCGTAAGTTCCGTTCGTTTCGTCGCATCGAATTTCTCCTCAGATTTTACTTTTCTCCTCGGTTTTTATTTCCGTCCCTCCAGTTCAGCTTAGATGGGTAGATTCAAAGACCTAGTAGACACTCTAGCTGCCATGGAGGCCTTTAGGGCAAAATACCACATCCCGCAGGGAGTGGTTTTGAGGTACTGTCCCCTAGAAGGAGTACTGTTAGATAGAGACGTGGGTGAAGTGATCATTCCTATGATTGCCTTTATACAAGGAGGAATGACACTTCCCATGCGTAGGATTACCCGGGACTACTTGTTCCACCATAGGTTGACACTACACCAGTGCGCTCCAAACATGTTCAGGGTATTAGGCTGTATAGATGTCTTGAACGAGCGAATGGGTCTGGGCCTGACCTGGCATGATGTGGTTCACATGTACGAGTGCCACTACGTCGAGAAGGGAGGGTATTACCTTAAATCTCGATCCGAGGTGGTTAGGCTAATCTCCTGTCTCCCCATATCCAATAAGATTATGAAGGATGACTTCCTCATTACCTCAGGAGAATGGAGCGATGGTTTTCATTGTCCAACTCGATCAGGAATTCCAGATGCGGTGCCTTTAGGGCCATATCCAATAAGATTATGAAGGATGACTTCCTCATTACCTCAGGAGAATGGAGCGATGGTTTTCATTGTCCAACTCGAGCAGGAATTCCAGATGCGGTGCCTTTAGGGCCAATCCTTTAGAGAAGGGGCTTAGCTCCTTAGATTTACTCTCTTTTTTGCTTAAGTCATAAATTTTATAGTTTGACTCTAATCTCCTTCTCGGCTGTATTGCAAATAGAGCTCTGGTTGCCCCCAAGCTGAGTCACGTGAACGTTCTGGCCTTGAACTATCTTCTAAGGTCAGAAATCTACGTTTCCGAGGACGGGCAGCTACGCGCGTGTCATTTGGTTTTGGGTTATCAACCACTAACCTGTTCCTTTCAAGCCATTGGCCATGCCATCAGAGCTGGTAGTCCAAGGTTGGCTAGGATTGACCTATCCAAGCCCAAGTTTCTAACCCGAGAAGAACTTAAGCAAGTCGTGCTACCTGGTGTTCGGGATCCTCCACCGGTCGCGCAATTGCCTCCACCCGACAATCTTGAAGTCGCTGCGCCAGTTGAAGGAGAGACCGAATCATCTCGTCTTTCTCTTGAGAAGGAGATAGACAAGTTCTATTTTGAAGATGAGGTTGATAAAGCCCCCTTGATTGAGCTCTCGGACCCTGAAGGAGAGCAAGATCGAAACTCTGTGGTCGGAGCTCCAATTATTATAGCCTGTTCAGACGACTCTTCAGACGAGGAAGTAGACAACATGGCTGGCAAGGGAAAAACCCTACGAGAGTTGATGTCCAACCGAGGAAAAGGTCAATCTTCGAAGGTGCCTGCTCAGTCGCAGGCCCAGGACCTTCCTCCAGCTGCCCCTCGACCTTGGCCTCCAGGTTAACCCGGACCTAAAAAAGAAAAGGTCGGTTGACATTCCTGAGGAAGGTGAAGTGGCCCCCCACCCGACCAAGCAGCAAAAAACCACTCGGGGGCAGAGGAGTAAAAGGGCCAATTCCGTGGAAAGCCGGGAGGAGGAGAATCGGGCTGAAGTGCGCGTTAATCCACACGTATGGAGTCCGAAGTTGGAGTTAGACGGGGTCGCTATCCCCTATACTGCCTCAGTCCGAGAATACAACAGGGGCAGAGCAGGTTACATAGCTGAGGCCCTGGAGCAGCCAGTGCTTCTTCCTCAGGACATGGAGGCCTACAGGCGATTCACCCAGCCCGAGCTCTTTCTATCCCTTAAGAGGGACCTTGCGATGGTAAGTCATTCTTCTACCCTTTCATTAAGTCATTAGACATTGTTGCATTCTAACACAATTTTTGTTTTGTTTTGTTGGCAGATCACTCAGCAAGTGTTTGTGGCTGAGGAGTTTTGTCGCAGCAATCGCAGCTTGGCTGAAGCTGAGGTCCAGTCTCGGACAGAGGTGGAGAAGACCGTGGGGTCCCTCAAGCAAGAGAACTTTGAACTTGCGGAGAAGTTCAAAGAGTCGGAGAAACAGCGCCGGAGCGCTGAGGCTGGCCTAAAGAACGTTGAAACCCAAGCGAAGGATCAGTGCCAACAGTTGTACGTAACCGAGACTAGTCTTGCCACTGAAAAGCAGATGGTACTGGATCTTAAGGCCGCTCTGCAGAAAACTGAGGAGGAGATACGACGGGCTAAAGAAGAGGCTCAGCTGATCTGGGAGGCTGCAGAGGCTGAAAAGAAAGCTGCTTATCAGCTTGGGACTCAAGAAACTGAAGCCAGGCTCTCCGAGGAAATTTTGGAGGTGTGCAGGGATTACTGCAGCATCTCATGGGCTCATGCCCTTGATGCTGTAGGAATTCCTGCAGATTCGGCACTGAGATTGCCTGAGAAGGTCTTCTACTCTCAGGAGATCCGAGAGAATCCTGATGGCACTCAAGTAGCTTCTGAGCAGGGCTTGGCTGTGCCTGATGCCATCCCTTTGCTTGATAAAGCCAAGGATCCTGCCAAGGACTCCATCTCCGAGGTTCCTCCTCCTCAGTCAGAGCAGAAAAAGGATCCTCCTGCTGAGGCTTAGATTTTAGGTCTTTAATTATTGTCTCTTTTTTTAATGAGAGTTGTCTTATTTTTGTTCTTTTGTAAAGACCTCTCTTTGTATTAACCTCGGAATATTAATATAGAATGTTCTCTTCGTTTTCTACGGATGTTTACTAACACTATTCCTCTATTTAACATTCGCAACGATATAAATAAATATAAACGAATAAGAAAGAAGAATGTCGTGCAGTGAATTTGAATAATGGTTGTAATAATGCTAAACTATGCACGTACCTTGAAATTGCACAAGAGTTCTAAGTTATTAATTTCCCCTAAGTCTGTGTTCCGAGGAGCCATGCAGGACTTAGGTTCTGTTTAAAACTTGTATAGATTGCATAAGTATTAATTTCCCCTAAGTCTGTGGTCTGAGGAGCCATGCAGGACTTAGGTTCTGTTTAAAACTTGTATAGATGTCATAAGCATTAATTTCCCCTAAGTCTGTGGTCCGAGGAGCCATGCAGGACTTAGGTTCTATTTAAAACTTGTATAGATTGCATAAGTATTAATTTCCCCTAAGTCTGTGGTCCGAGGAGCCATGCAGGACTTAAGTTCTGTTTAAAACTTGTATAGACTGCATAAGTATTAATTTCCCCTAAGTTTGTGGTCTGAAGAGTCATGTAGGACTTAGGTTCTGTTTAAAACTTGTATAGATTGCATAAGTATTAATTTCCTCTAAGTCTGTGGTCCGAGGAGTCATGCAGGACTTAGGTTCTGTTTAAAACTTGTATAGACTGCATAAGTATTAATTTCCCCTAAATCTGTGGTCTGAGGAGCCATGCAGGACTTAGGTTCTGTTTAAAACTTGTATAGATGTCATAAGCATTAATTTTCCCTAAGTCTGTGGTTTGAGGAGCCATGCAGGATTAGGTTTTGTTTAAAACTTGGATGAATGGAAATGAATCAGTGGGTATGCGATGTTCACGGAACAAAACACAGGCAAAGCCGTTTTCATTAATAATAATATCTTCTTAGGTTATTTACATTCCACGGGTGAGGTATAGTTTTTTCATCCAAGTCTTCTAGATAATAAGCACCTATTCCGGCCACAGATGTGATGCGATATGGTCTTTCCCAATTGGGCCCCAGCTTGCCCTAAGAGGGGTTTTTTGCGCTGCCGAGAATCTTTCTCATCACGAGATCACCTGGACCTAAAGGTCGCAGTTTTACATTAGCATCATATCCTTGTCTTAGCTTCTAATGATAATAGGCCATATGGATCATTGCTTTTTCCCTTCTTTCCTTGGCTAAGTCTAGACTTCTCCCCAATAACTCGTCGTTGTTGTTTGGGGTAAAGGCGTTGGACTTCAGTGTGGGGAAGCTGTTCTCGATTGGGAGCACGGCCTCAGCCCCATAGGTCATTGAAAAGGGGGTTTCACTGGTTGACCGTCGCGGCTTCGTCCGATAGGTCCATAAGACGTGTGGGAGCTCTTCCACCCATCTCCCCTTTGCCTCATCCAACCTCTTTTTCAGTCCATTCACTATGACCTTGTTCACGGCCTCGACTTGTCCATTTCTTTGGGGGTAGGCAGGAGTGGAGTACTGGTTAGTGATCCCAAACTCGCAGCAATACTCCCTGAAGTTCTTGCTATCAAATTGGAGACCGTTGTCCGAGATGAGTGTGTGTGGAGTTCCAAAGTGGGTAATAATGTTTTTCCAGATGAATTTCTGGGCATCCACGTCCCTGATGTTGGCCAAAGGTTCAGCCTCCACCCATTTGGTGAAGTAATCGGTTCTAACTATTATGTATCACTTATTCCCTGCAGCCTTGGGGAAAGGACCGACAATATCAAAACCCCACTGAGCAAACAGCCAGGGGCTGGAGAGGGGGTTAAGGACTCCTCCGGGTTGGTGGATATTTGGGGCGAATCTCTGGCACTGATCACATTTCTTTGCATATTCTTGGGCCTCTCTTTGCATGTTCGGCCACCAGTATCCTTGGGTGAGCGCCCTGTGCGTTAGCGACCTCCCTCCGGTGTGACTTCCACAAATCCCCTCATGTAATTCTTCAAGATTCTTCTGAGTGTATACAAAGTAGGTACGGCCCAGAATAGGAGCACTGATATAGTTTGTGGTCTTCTGATAACCAGAACAGAGGAGCATTCCTCCGTATCTTCTCGGCCTCCAGTTTTCCCTCTGGAAGTGTGTCTTCTTTGAGGAAGTTCTTTATAGGATCCATCCAGCTGGGACTCTTTCTAATCTGATAGACCTGAGCTGGGTCTCTTCTAATGGGACTCACTTGGACTAGATCCTCGACAAGGATCATTCGCGGCAGATCATGCACCGAGGACGTGGCAAGAATGGCCAGCGAGTCTGCATGGGTGTTCGCACTCCTGGAAACGTGTGTCAGATTGAAGGATTCAAAACCCGACTGTAGGTGTTTGACTCGTCCGAGATACTCTTGCATTCTAGCATCTTTAGCTTCCAACTCAACCATCACTTGGCCAACGACCAATTTGGAGTCCGAGAATGCTTCCATTACCCTTCCGCCCAATTTTTGAACCATCGTCATCCCTTGAAGTAAGGCTTCGTACTCGGCCTCGTTGTTTGTAGCCGAGAACCCGAGTCTCAATGATTTCTCAATGGCAATACCGTTGGGCGATATTAAAACTAGCCCAATTCCGGATCCTCTTTGGTTGGCCACACCATCCATGTAGACCCTCCAGCGCAAGGTCTCCCCTGCTGAAATTGTGCCAATCGATTTTCCATCCATATCTTTCTTCTCGGTTATTGTTTCTTCAGAGGGTTCAGCGAATTCTGCGACTAAGTCCGCGAGGACTTGACCCTTGACAGAGGACCTAGGCATATATTTAATATCAAAAACTCCCAAAAGTGCACTCCACAGGGCGATCCTTCCGGTGTAGTCAGCACTTCGAAGCACCGCTCGAAGGGGAAGCTGGGTTAGAACGATGACCATGTGTGCTTGAAAGTAATAAGGGAGCTTCCTTGTGGCGTGCACTACCGCCAGAATTGCTTTCTCCAATGGTAAGTATCGTACTTCGGCCTCATGTAGTGATTTACTCACGTAGTACACTGGTCGCTGTACCCCGTCGTCATCTCGTATCAATACCAGGCTTACAGCATGAGGGGCTACGACTATGTATGCAAACAGTACCTCGTCTGCCTCAGGGCTGGACATGATAGGTGGTCGCGACAAGTATTCCTTAAGTTGCTGGAAGGCCCGGACACAATCTTCCAACCATTCAAACCCTTTCCACTAATTTATCAAGAGGTAGAAAGGTTGACATCGATTTGCAGATCGTGATATGAACCGGTTTAATGCTGCGATCATGCCAGTGAGCTTCTGCACTTCTTTTGGATTCTGAGGAGCCTGTAGGCTATTAATCGCTTTGATTTGATCGAGACTCACTTCTATTCCCCTGTGGGTTACCATATAACCTAAGAATTTCCTAGATCCGACCCCGAATGAACACTTGGAAGCATTGAGTCGCAACTTGTGCTCCCCTAAAATAGCAAAGACGATTTCAAGGTCTTTCACGTGCTCGGACACCATTTTACTTTTTACAACCATATCGTCTATGTAGACCTCAATAACTTTGCCTAGTTGTGGCTCGAACATCCTGGTCATCATTCTTTGGTAGGTTGACCCTGCGTTCTTTAGTCCGAATGGCATCACCTTATAGTGATAGTTTCCGATGGGTGTCATGAACGCCGTCTCCTCCTGATCCTCTAATGCAACGGGTATCTGATGATAGCCCTGGAAGGCGTCCAGGAAACTCATTCGAGGGTGGCCCACGGTTGCATCCACCAATCGGTCAATTCGTGGTAAGGGGAATGGATCCTTCGGGCATGCCTTATTTAGGTCTGTGAAGTCCACGCAGACTTTCCACTTCCCCATTTTCTTCTTCACCACCACCGTATTTGCTAGCCATTCAGGGTAAAAAAACTTCTTTAATAGCTCCTGCCTTTTCCAGTTTCATCACTTCGTCTCTAATGGCATTGGCATGCTTCTGTGAGGGACGTCGGGGTGGTTGTTTCTTTGGAATGGAAGATGGGTTAACATTCAAGTGGTGACAAATAAGCCTAGGGTCAACTCCCGGGGCGTCGTAAGCGTCCCATGCAAACACATCGACATTTCTTCTCAGGAATCCGACCAGTTCCTCTTTTTCTTGAGGAGGCAACTTGGAGCCGACTTGGAAAAATCTCTCCAGGTCGTTGTCGATGATAAACCTTTCTAAACTTTCACACCTTATCTCCTCGGCTGGCTCATTGTCTTGCCCTGCCGAGGTGGCTGGTTGCTATAAGTTCCCAGAGGCCGAGGACTCGGCATGGGACCAAAGTGAGATGGCGGCCACCATACACTGCCTGGCCATGGCCTAATCTCCACGAATCTCTTTTACTTGGCCTCTGGATGGGTATTTTACTTTTTGGTGAAGTGTGGAGGATACAGCTTCTAGGGCATGGATTCATGGCCTGGCTACTATCGTTGTGTAGGGTGAGTAGGCATCGACCACGATAAAGTTCACCTCCACCACTTCTGATCCAGTCTGTATGGGTAGTCTGATCTGCCCTTTTGGCGTAACAGTCTTCCCTTCGAAGCTGATAAGGGGAGAGTCATAAGCCGTCAAATCCTCCGGCCTCAGGTTCAGCCCCTTGTATAGATCAGGGTACATTACCTCTACTGCGCTTCCTGGGTCTACCAACACCCTTCTCACATCGAAGCCTCCGATTCTCAATGTAACCACTAAGGCATCGCCGTGAGGTTGGATAGTTCCCCTCTTATCCTCGTCCGAGAATCCTAGTATCAAAGAGCTTCCCTTTTTAGACCTTTTAGGTTCCCTCTGTCTGTCCTCGGAGGGGAGCCGACCAACAGCCAGTACCCTGGAAGGAGATGGCCCGGTTCTTCCTGGTGCGGCAAGGATGACGTGTATCGTCCCGGTAGGGGGTCTTAATGATACATCCTTTCGAGGCTCTTGCATTGCCTGATCCGGATGACCGTTCGAGGGGTGCAAAAGGTGACGTAACTTCCCTTCTCGGACCAATTAATCTAGGTGATTCCATAGATTCCTACAATCCTCAGTGGTATGCCCATGGTCCTGATAATAGTGGCAGTACAAGTTCTGGTTACGTTTTGAAGGATCTCCAGCCATCTTTCCCGGCCATCTGAAGAAGGGTTCGTTCCTTACTTTCTCCAGCACTTGTTGTACTGGCTCTCTGAACACGGCATTCACCGTTTGAATGTTACTCTGTCCAGCCTGTCTCGAAAAATCTCTCCTCGGCTGGTTATGGTTATATTATTCCGTCCTGAAATCATTCGCTTTAGGGGGAATGATCTTCTCCTTTCCCTTTCCTTATAGCTGATCTTCTTCCACCCTTTTATATTTGTCAATCCTATCCATCAACTGATGAACGTTGGCAACTGGTTTACCAGTAAGAGATTTCCTTAAGCCATGCTTGATGGGGAGAGTGCTTTTGAATGTGCTGATAGCAACATCATCATGGTTCTCATCTAACTCGTTATACATCTCCCAATATCTATCCGAATATGCTTTTAGGGTCTCTCCCTCGTGCATGGATAAGGACAATAGCGAACTGAGGGGTCGAGGGACTCTGCTATTTGTAATAAAGCAAGAGCAGAAAGCCTGAGTGAGCTGCTGGTATGAGCCTATGGAATTTGTCTTCAGGCTGTTGAACCATCTCATCGCCATTGGTCCCAAGCTGGATGGGAAGACTTTGCACATCAGGGCTTCATTTTGCGAGTAGATAGCCATTTTCTGGTTAAACTGACTCACGTGCTCCACCGGGTCTGCTCGGCCGTTATAAATGGTGAACGTTGGTTGATTAAAGCGTTGAGGCAACTTAGCCCCTTCAATTCTGTACATGAAGGGTGATCTTGAAATCTGGTCTAGTGCCCTATTCATAGCATCGTTTCTCGAACCCTTACTGGATGGGCTCTCATATTTTTGTATAGGGCATGGTTCCCTCTCTAAGAAAAAGTTTCACTTGGGGGGGTTCTCGACCTCCGTCGATAACTTGCGTCCTCCCCATTAGAGGATTCATCTGAGCTAGAGAGAGATCGCTTTCGCTACACACGTCGTAACTTCCTTTTTAGGTCATCTATCTCTCGCTGCATAGCCTGATGACTGTTTCGCTTCTAGGATACGTGACTACCTATCTGAGTGTGACTCTGGTTCGTCTGGGTAGTATGTATGCTTCCCTCACGATTCCCTCTGCCGCCTGAGTTGGCAGGGTTATTTTGCCGCTGGGACTCAATGGGTTCTGTCTGTTGAGGGTTAGCCTGGTGAGGATTCTCCTGGTGTGGACCTAATTCTGCCATACTCGACCGTTGTGCTTACTGATACTTTAGTTCTTCCCACAGACAGCGCTAATTGTAGGGACACAATTTTAGTTGACCCGATCCTGGGTGGTCAAGTCTTGGCCCAAAAAGTTCCACACAATGAATTTTTGTAGAGTGTGGGCTGAAGAACTTGGTTCCAGTTGGCTTAAACGGTTTGTTACATGGGCTCAGGAGATATGGAAATAAGAATGAAGAAAGTGGATGTGAAGGGGGAGATTTTATTCATGGCATACATTCGTACAGTGAAATTTTGCTCCTCTGTTCCTTCTCTCCTTTTTTTTTTCCGTCTGTCCCCCTCTCTTGGGGGACTCTTACATATTATATAGGCCCTCTTTTATCATTTGGGCCTTACACTTGTTGATCATCTAAACTCCTATTTGAGCACCTGTCCCATCAGACACCATTATCAGTTCTTTGTGAGTTGCAGTGACCAAGGTAGCACTGTTCAGGGGTCTTCTCTTCATTAATGCGGCCAGGAGAGTAGCTGTGGTGCATTTAATATGGTGGTGGCAGCCTTTGCTGGGATATTTTGGGTCTCCTTTCTTTTTACGTGCTTGGAGGGAGGACTACAGTAGCTGGGACGCACTTTTGACCTGGATTTTGGAACATCCAAGGAGGAATTACTCCCCGGACGTGTTCTCTTTGCTCCAGTGGGCCTGAGTAAGAATTTTGGGCCGCGACGTCTCCTCGGACAGAATGGTCCTCAGACAGGCCCAAGGCCCAGCCAACCTATTATTCTGGGCCGGTCCCCACATGTATATATACTAATCACTATATCATGCAATTTTCTAATTCATAAATACATATAGTATGATCAAATCGCTCCATTCTTGTTGTCTTTCTATTTTGTTTATAAAATAAAATGACAAGATTTAGTTACAAACTTGGTTATAGAAAAAAAAATATTTTAAAGAGAAGAAGGGAGAGAAATAAATAAAATATTATTTATACTATCTATAAGAAGATTCCTTTTTTTCAACATAGACTTTCATGTGGTTCAAAAATACCTTTATTAATGAATGGTGACTTTATTTAGAAATAGAATCTTAAATATCGAATAACAAATTTCATTTTAAATTCAAAAAGAAAATTCCTAAAATTTAGGATTTTTTTTCCCTTCACGTTCAAAAAAGAAATTATAGTTATTGCTTATTTCTAAAGTTTATCCTTTTTATTTGTTTAAAAAAAATATTCTAAATTATAATATATTCAAATTACTAACGTTTACTCAAAAAAATATAAGACCCTTTAAGCATGCGATCATGCGCGTGCTCAGAGGCTAGTTATTTTTAATATTTTATAAGTTTGTAGCTACAATAAGCTGCCATCTTTGGCAATATATGTAGCTCAGTTGCCATTCTTTTTTTTACACTATTGCACCTTCATTGTAACCTACATTTTAGTGTTTTGGTTGCTAAAATAGCATTTTAGCAATCATACCAACTTCATTGTGAATACTCTAAAAGAACTAGCATCAAATGTGCTAAATGCTAAATTTTTAACATTTAACACACCAAAAAAGAACTATATCAGATATCCCAAATACCAAAATTTTTTTTATTCCCCTTCCTTCACCACTCTCACTAGACTATGCAATTGCCTCTCTCTCTCTCCAACCAACCTTGAAGATATACACATTAGTTACATTGATTAAATTTGTTTGAAATTCTGTCTCTATCTTATCCTATTATTTGAAGTTTAACTAAAGATAGACTTTGATCTAGAACTAGAGATAGGCTCGATCTTGTTGTCATGAATGGATTTTAATATTTGCATTATCTAATGATCTAATAGTTACGTTAGTTGTTGGTTGGGATGATTTGCAGTGGTGATTTTGCTCCAAGTTAAGGTGGGTTCCCATGGGTTCTGGTCTAAAATTTTTGTTCCATAAATAGGGTGTTGTTTTTTTAGGAAGTTGGCTGGTTGCTGTTGCTTGTTGGTTGGTGATGATTCTTTTTTTCTTTTTTAATAATAAAATGTAGGAGTTTTTTTAAGTTATTTTAATGGGTGATGTACTAAAATAAGAGATTTGAGGTACGATGTATTGTGAAATGGTGTGTTAAAATAAATAAAGTAACTTTTTGATATATCAAAATAGAATTTGTTTGGCATAGCTGATTCTAATGTTCTAAACACGTCTCCCATCAATAAGTAGAAGTCTTTGATACATCCATCTTCAATAATGGCCTTTCCTCTTATAGTCCAATTCCCTTTGGTAAGAGCAACCGAGGTTTTTGGATACTTTTTTTTACACAATAAGACATTTTGGTTTACTTGTTTTTACTTAAAAATAATAATAATAATAATCAAAGAGAGACTTTTATTTTTTAAACAACTTAGCAAAGTAATTTTTGTTATGGTTTTAAAAACTAAAACGGTCAAAGAATTGGAAAATGGACCAATTCCTGATTTTTATCGGTTTATGGCCAATTTTCACATTTTTTATCAATTCGTTTAGGGTTTGGTTGAACGGCTGGTTTGGTCTAATTTTTTAAAACAATGATACTTTTTAGGCATGATGTCCCACAAAACACTACAGTAGTACATAAAAGTGGAACTAGTTTAGTACACATAAAAGTACTTCGAGCTTCTCCCGCACAAAAATAAAAGTACTATGATCTTAACATTTCTGATTGTCAATTGGGTTTGGTTAGTGAGTGCCTAAAAGCATTGGTTAATGTTGAGTTTTTTTATTGTAATCAATTAGTTTTTTTTTTTTTTTTTTAATGACACATGAGTTGGTTAAAGAAGTATTATTTATTTGTTTTCACTACTTCTTAATATTATAGGGCCTATTAAATTCTTCAATAATAAAAATCACGGATGCACTCACTAATAAAAGTCTTGTCAATTTATATGTAATTAATTTCTTCTCAATATTCCATAATACAAAAAATTAAATAAAAATTGCTCCCTAATGTATGAGGGGGATTGATGTCTCTCTATCACTGAATAATGAAATGCAAAATATAGTAGCCATGTATATTATTATTTGGGAAAACTGCACTTAACCCACCTATGGTTTGACCCATTTTAACAAAACCCACTCTGCCATCTCTGTTAGAAAATCCACTTTACTATATAAGCCAAAATTAGAACCCAATTAAAACCCCTAAAAAGAAGAACGAGCTCTCTCCCTCTCTCTACTTCAAAATCCCTAAAATCCCCAAACCCATTATCCCTTTCTCTCTTTACTTCAATTGCCAAAAGAATCTCTATTTACTCTACTGATTGCGAGCAAGAAGGTGTACTGAAACTTGGGTTTCCTCTATATCAGGTATGAAATGATTTTGTTGGGTTTACTCAAGTAGTTTTAACCATTGTTGTGTTTGTTCTTTTTCAATGTGTAATGATTGATAAAGGTTACATGATTAAAGGCTTTTTGTCATAAAATAATTGGTTTTCTGTTAAATGATTTCTTGCTTTTACAGTTGACATTGATGACTGTGGTCCCTAGGAATATTTTGGGTAAATGCATCTTTAGGTTGTCTATGGTCCCATGGATACAAGTTGTTTAGTTGGTTGAGTTTCTTGTCTCCCCTGACCCCATGTTAAATGGTATTTTATGTTGTATGGAATTATTTTTGCTTTTGTTAATGGTTGGTGCTTTCTGTGCATGTGTTGATTCTGTATTTGATTACTATTGTTTGTGCATGTGTTTTAACTCCTACAGATGGTTGATGAAATTCGTTTTGATTTTACTATTCATCATAGTGGGTATTTTGAGTGGAACCTTGGTTTAGAGTATGTAGGTGGTGAGGTATCTGTACTGGGTAATGTTGATTCAAATCCACTAAGTCATTTTGAGATATAAGACATTTGTGCTGAGATTGGGGAACCCATTAACAATAGGATTTGTTATTTAATAGCTGGTGGTAACTTCGAGGAAGGGTTAAAGTTAATTACTTCAAGTGATGATGTGACCTACATGTGTGAACTACATGCTGAATGGTCAACAAATGAAATCGCATTGTATGTAGAACCAGAAGTTCAACCAATTGCTGTTGAAGAACCTGTAGTTAAACCAGATCAACCAATTACAGTAGAAAAGCCATAGGAAATGAATGATGAAGATGATGGTGCTGATTGTGAGGAGGTGGCTCCAGTAATGTGTGAACACACTAGGGGTAGTAATAATATTCTCTCCCTTGCAACATCTGTGGTTAAGCAAAATGATGTTAGTAAAGAGCCTGTTGAGGGGAATGTGGATGGTAGTGTTGGGAGGGCTATGGACGACAATGTTGGTGGTGGATAACCTGTTGGTTGTGAAGAAGTGAGTGTGAATTGTAGTGTTGGGAAGAATGTGGATGGCAATGCTACCCGTGGATAACTGTTGGTAGTGAAGATGTTCATATGGATGAATCTGATTGGCTAGATGAAGGATATGAAGGACCAGATTATTCTTATGACATATTTGGTGAACCATGTGCTCAGAACAATGAGATGCCCAATATGAGAAAGTATCAAGGAGAGATTGAAAAGGTAGATGGGGGAGAGCATTTGAAGGAGTAGGTTAGAGATAAGGGGAAGAAACTAGAAGCTAGTGCTAATGCTAAAGCTCTTGATGATGATGACACTAGGAGCATTAACAGTTCTGAGGATGAGGATGAAAGGATAAGATGTCTAGAGTTCAATGAGAAGACTAGCATAAGTAATTCTCAGTTATGCAAGGATATGAAATTTTCAAATGGGAAGGTCTTTAGGGCTACCTTAAGGAAATATGCAGTGAAGAAGCCTGTGGACATTAAGTTTAAGCTTAATGAAAAGACCAAAATTTCTATCCATTGCAAGTATGAATGTGGTTGGAAGGTATATGCATCACAAATTTCAGGTGAGATAACCTTCCAGATAAAGACCATGGTTCCAAATTGTATATGTGGGAGGAAATTCAAACATAGTAAGGTCACTTCTACATATGTGGCTAGAAATTACTTGGATGATTTCAACAAAAACCATGATTGGGCAATTTTTGGTGTGAAGCATTGAGTTTTGCAGGATGTGTCTATGGACTTGAGCATAAATCGAGTTTACAGAACTAAGAAAAAAGTTAGAGAGTTCATACTAGGTGATGAGAGGTTGTAGTATGGGATGCTTAGGGACTATGCTAAAATGATTAGAGTAACTAATGTGGGGAGTAAAGTGATTCTGCAAATTGAGATTACTGAATCTAACACACAGTTCAAGTTTAAGAGGCTATATGTGTGATACAATGCATAGAAAGTTGGATTCTTGGGGGGTGCAGGCCACTTTTTGGATTAGATGGTTGCCATTTGCAAGGCAAGTTTGGTGGACATATATCATCAGCAACTGCAAGGGATAGGAATGACAATATTTTCCCTGTTGCATTAGCTGTAGTTGAGTAAGAAAACAAAGATTCTTGGGTGTGGTTTTTAAAAACATTTGCAAATGATATTGGGAGGCCAGATGAGCTGAATTTGTTGTTCATTTCAGATAGACAGAGAGTAATACAAGTCACTTGCTTTTTGAGATTTTTTTTTGTTCTTAGTCATTACATTTATGTTTTTTGAAAGTTCTATTTTTGTCAAATAGGCAGATGATGTTCATCTTTGTTCTTTGGATGTTTATTGATTTTGTGTATGATAACCAGGAATTGATACCTGCCATGGAGTTGTTGTTACCAACAGTTGAACATAGATTTTGTGTGAAATATATTTACAATAACTTCAAGTTAAAGTACAAGGGTTTAGAATTGAAGGCTACATTATTGAGGTGTGCTACAGCAACAATAATTAGGGAGTTTGAGAAGAGAATGCAAGATTTGAAGGACTTGGACAAAGAAGCATAAGAGTACCTAGTAGACATCCAACTAACCCAATGGACCAAGTCACATTTCATTCCAAGGGCCATCTCAGATTGTTATGTGAACAATCTTAATGACTCATTTAATTCTATGATACAGAAAGCTAGAGATAAGCCTATTCATTGCCATGCTAGAATGGATTAGGGTTATGTTGATGACTAGAATGTACAGTAAGAGGATTGAGATTGAAAAATTCACTAGTGACATATATCCAAAAATATTGCAAAAGCTTGAGCAGTTGAAACTTGATTGTAAGTCATTTTCTGCTGTTCCATCAGGCTGCTTTATAGGTGGTTGATAATGAGTATAAGAGGCATGTTTATATATGAGGTTGATAATGAGTATGAGAAACATTTGGTTAACCTTACAAAACAGTGTTGTAGTTGTAGAGTTTAGAATTTGACAAGAATTTCATGTGAACATGGTGTTATAGTAATCTATAAGAATCTAAAGAGACTTGAGGATTATGTGCATTCATGCTATAAAAAGGATGCCTATGTGGCTACATACAAGGAGATGATAACCAACCAACCTACTCATGTAAGCCTCTAGGCAGGCCTCCCAAGAAAAGGAAGAAATATTCAGATGAGCCAATCAATCCAAACAAAGTTTCTAGGTTAAATGGACCTATAAAATGTGGGTTTTGCCATAAGGAGAGGCATAATTCAAAGGGGTGTAAGGCTGGAATAACTGGTGAGATACAATGGCAAAGGAAACAAAGGCTTGAGAGGCAAAGAAAAATTGTAAGTAGAGCAAAAAGGTGTTCACTATGACCATTTTATTCCAAATCTATTTCTGATGCAAAGCAATTCTTTTTGTAGGGGCAAGAAGCACTAACCAACTAGGTTAGGGTTCAACTTCAGTACCTTAGCCAGACAGCTAGGCAAGCAAACAGCTAACAAGACAACTAGTAAGTCAGCCACCTAGGCAACCACCAAGAAAGTTTGCAAGACAATCACCTAGATCTGCAAACAAGGCAGCCAATCAGACAACCAATCATCAAACAAGGCACCCACCTGGACCAATAAACAAAGTAGCCAAGCAGACAACCAGTCAATGTGCTCAGTCAATCAGACAACCAGTTAGGCAGCAAAATATGCAGCCACCCATCCAAGCAATAAGTGGGGTAGCCAGCCATCCAACAAAAAATCCAACCACCCATCAAGCAAGGCAACCATTCAACTAGGCACAAAAGCAGCTAGCTATTTCATCAGGTCAACAGTAAGTGAGCCAACAAGCAACTTGCCTTTAAGGCAGACAAAATGGTTTCGTTCCAAATTCTCCCATCCTACCAGAAAATATAAAAAAATAGCAAAAAAAACCCATGACACAGCAAGTGCAAATTTGTAGTTGTGTAACTTTTCTTTGCTATCCTTTCTTTCACCCTAGCTTTTTCTTCCCTTCACTTGGCTACTTTTTCCATTCTCTTTGATTCTTCTTCCATTGCACAAGCCAGCATTTCCTTTTCAGTAACTATTTTTTTCCTATCACTAGCCTCTTTGCAAGGACAATGGGTGCAACTTTAGACCCACACTTACATGTTTTGCCATCCAACCACCTAAAGTATTTGCAAGTAGGTTCATCATCCTACAAACAAAATCCAATTAGGGTTATTCATAAAGCCAACAAAACTAGAAAATAAATAAATTTGAAAACCAATTGTTACTCACCACATCACAATAGTAGCACCCATAAAACCTTCTCCCAAAATTGTTCAAGGTCAAAGTAGTCTGCGACTGGAACCCAAGTAATAACTTGAAGAAGATATGTTCAGATTTCACCTTGAAACCCTAAGTAAAGAGAGAAAGGGATAATGAGTTTAGGGATTTTAGGGATTATGAGGTAAAGAAAGGGAGAGAGCTCGTTCTTCTTTTTAGGGGGTATTAATTGGGTTCTAATTTTGGCTTATATAGTAAATGGGGTTTTCTAACGGAGAAGGTAGAAGAGGGTAACATGTGCTAACAGAGGGCAGCTCAAGTGGGTTAAGTGATAAGTTTTAAACTACAGGTGGGCGTTGTTAAAATGGGTTAAACCACAGGTGGGTTAAGTGCAATTTTCCCTTATTATTTATGTGGTTGATGTAGCGACAATGTTACTTTGCATAGTTTTACATAAGTTAATGTGGGTGATTTATGGAATTGAATATGTGAAATTGACCAATTATTATATTTTGCATTGACTAACGCAAGTGTTTTGATCCTAGTATCATATTATGCTATTCACTGTTCCTTAATAGATCTTGTTGTTTGAGAGTATTATTTAAAAAAAATAAAAAGGATTTACGTGCTAATAGGTTTTGATAGCATAATAGACTGACTCATTTTAACAAAGGGAGAGACTAAATGGATAAAAATGAGGCGAAAATGCTATTTTGGTCCCTACATTTTGGGATCAAAATCAATTTGGTCTCTACATTTTGGTAGCAATCAATTTGGTCCTTATTATTTTCAATTTGCTATGAATTTGGTATCTACTGTTTACTCACTAATAGAAATGCCTACGTGGCAAACGATTTGTATAGTTGGCACATTAAAGATGACATGGCTAATAAAATAATATTAAAAAACTCCAAAATCAAGCCCTCTTTGCCTTTGAATCAAATAACTCAAATCCCACAAATCACCCTCACTTCCTTTATCACCCGACAACTACTTTAACATTCTTGTATTGGTGTGTAAACACAAATTTTTCACAAAGTTTGCAAATCAAACAAATTGAAAAAGGTGTCACAAATATATTTTTGTATTAATCAAGTAGTAATCTTTTTTGAACTTGACTTAAACAAGAAATTCTCTTTACCTTTGGTTGGAAGATGGATCAAACGGTTTTCACAACGAATCTCTGGCTTTGAGCATGTTAGAGATTTGTTGTTCTTCAGTTCTTCAAATCATTTGAATGTTTTTCAAGTTCTTCGAAGATTCTTGGATTTTAGGTTATAATTCTTTGGTGCTTTAGAGGCAGAATTTCTCCAGAGTTTTGGCTTCTTGAAAACTTTGTGTTGAAAATGAGAAGGGATGTCCTCTATTTATAGTGGTTTCAAAGGATAGGCTTCACTTTGAATTGATATGCTTGAAGATATATAGAAGACTTTTGATTGGTCCAAATTTTATTTAGAGATAATTATCTCTATTTATCTATTTTGATAAAGATAATGATCAATAAAGATAAACAATTATCTCTATTTTATTTATTTATTTTAGTAAAGATAATTATCCATCAATTTTGAATAGAAAATTTATCTTTATCTATACTATTATTCAAGAGGTTTCCCTTGTTTGGACCGAAATTTTTTTTGTTCCAAAATACCCCTACAGCCTACGTTTAAGTAGGGACAAAACTTGGTAAAAATGCTTTCAATAACTCCCACGTAAAACACTATCTACAAATAGGACCATACTCCCAGTACACTCATGTTTGTTTTCAAACTCAAATTCCTTCTTCTTTGTTTCTTCAATTCTTTCAATTCGATGTTAATCTTCTTTTCACCATTCTCATTATTTTCTCTACTTGCTTTGCTTAAATTTGCATCTGCTCAACGGTATGTGTATGTCAATGTACATTGGTCTTTTCTATTTTGGTTTTCTAATTCATGAACAACTTCTTATATTCTAGAAACAAATCAAATATTTGTGTAAAATGACCCTTATATTTCAACCTTACCTAGGGCTGTCCACGGGTCGGATCGGGTCGGTTTTGGGCCCAACCCGGACTCGACCCACCGGTGTCGAGTGGGAGGGTGGAGGAACTCGGAACTGACCGCTGGAAAAATCAGTCGAGTCGGTTTCGGGTGAGGGTGAGCGTTAGTCGGTTCGGTCGATCGCTGGAGTAAAAAAAATCATCGAAATTTGAAAAAAAAAAAAAAAGTCGCCAGAATCTGAAAAATATTGCCGGAATCTAAAAAATATTATTGGAATCTGGAAAATCTTGCCGAGATCTGGAAAATCATGCCGGAATCTAGAAAATCTTGCTAGTATTTGCATTTTTTCTCGCTGGAATTTGAAAATTTTCACTAAAAATTGCTGGAATTGGTAGGATTTGGCTAAATCCCACTAGATCTAGCCAGATCTGGTCGAGATCTCGCCAGATTTGGTTGAGATCTCACCGGATCTGGCTTGATTTTGCAGGTTTGGCCGGATTTTTTATACAACTCCGATCGGGTTCGGGTTGCTCGGGTTTTGGAGAAGCAAACCCGCCACTCGACCCGCCGGTCACTACAACAAAATGTATTTTTAGTGACAAAAAAATTCGTCACTAAAAGTCCAGTTTTTCGTTACTAAGGACCTTTAGTGATGAAATTAGACTTTTAGTGACGAAACTCATTTCGTCACTGTAAGCCCTGTCACTAAAAGTCCCGGTGACGAAAAATTTCGTCACTAAAAAGTCCGATTTGATTTAAAAAAAAAAACTTTTAGTGACAAAAATGTTTCGTCACTAAATGTTTTCCTCACTAAAAACACTATTCAATGACGAAAATATTTCGTCACTAAAAACACTTTAGTTTACTAAATCATATTTAGTGACGAATAATTTCGTCACTAAAACTAAGTTCGGGTACATATAGTGATGAAAAAATTCGTCACTAAAACTATTTTTAAGAAAATCCAGGCACATATAGTGACGAAAATTTTCATCACCAAAACCATTTCTTACAAAATTTTGCTATATTTAGTGACGAAATTTTCGTCACTAAAACATTTTTTTGTTGCTATATTTGTAACAAAAAAATTCGTCACTGAAACTTATTTTCTATTTTTATTTTTTTCATGACTTTGATATTAACTTGTAATCTATCATTACATTATTAAAACCTCACATTTGAATAACACATTTATTTCAACAACACATTTATAAAAAAAGATCCATATATTCCACAAGTAAAAAATAAAACAAGTATCTAATTCAAACTCCTTCCATACAATAATTGTTTGCAATACATACAATAACTCTACTAAACCCTTTTTTAGAACTAACGGAAGATGTTCTCATATGTCTTCAAGTAATGCCAATAGTGCACAATCATTTTTGCATGCATCTATATGCTCGTATGACATGCCCAAGTCACGTAATATCTTCTTTGCTTCATAAGTTGACTTTGGTAACCAAGTTACCTTTCGGTAAAACCTTTGTCAGCAATTCTAGCATCATATTAAGTCCCTTATTACTCAAGTTGGTCATTACTTTTACATTCAACATCTCAATAACAAACTTCAAGATACTATAATCAGTGCAACCCGGATACAACTCACGCTTTGCATCTTCCTCAAGTTTGTCAAAATGATGCACCTCCTCATCTTCGGTTGCATTTCTTGGTTCCTCTCTAATTCGGTCACCTACCAAGGCATCGATACCATCCATCTGATCACCATTCGACATTTCATTATCATGAATGTTCTCGTTCAATACATGAGGTTCTCCATGATTATATCAATTAATGTAAGATTGCATAATCCCACGATGAAGCAAATGGATACGCACAGTATTAGGAGATTGTCGATGGTAATTCCTACAATGAATACACGGGCACGGAATATTATCACTCACGTCCACAATTACTCTTGTAAAATTAATAAATGCATTGACCCCTTCAATATATGGATGACTTAATCGGCCATTGGGTGTCTTACCCATTGTCATCCAACTTTTATCCATGTTTGACTACAATTACAAAATGAATGCTATTTTAGTAAAATAAGGACAACTCATGCATAATGTATTATAACATCTAAATCCATAAGCTACTTAGATAAAGTTCTATCATATTCATGAATGCACAAGTCTATATTAATACTTAAACAAATATACATTGCACACACAAATATACACTCCCAATATGCATTTAAACGACCTTATAACATCACGCAAGCCACCCGCTTGCTCCAATACAACAACCCACCAGAAAACAAATTTTCAACATCACAACTATAATGCTTACAAGTATTGAAATTGAATAAAAGAACACAATTGCTACTAATCAACAAGTTTCATTCACATTTGCAAGAAATTAAGAACACTCTCAATATAATTTAAACCACCTTATAGTACTATGTAAGCCACCCGCTTGCTTCAACACAACAACCCACCACAAAACAAATTTTCAACATCATAACTATAATACTTACAAGTATTGAAATTGAATAAAGGAACACAATTGCTACTAATCAACAAGTTTCATTCATATTTGCAAGAAATTAAAAACACTTCCAATATGAATTTAAACCACCTTATAACACCATGCAAGCCACCCGCTTGCTCCAACATAACAACCCACCACAAAACAAATTTTCAACATCACAACTATAATGCTTACAAGTATTGAAATTGAATAAAGGAATACAATTGCTACTAATCAACAAGTTTTATTCATATTTGCAAGAAATTAAAAATACTCCCAATATGAATTTAAACCACCTTATAACACCATGCAAGCCACCCCTTTGCTCCAACACAACAACCCACCACAAAACAAATTTTCAACATCACAACTATAATGCTTACAAGTATTGAAATTGAATAAAGGAACACAATTGCTACTAATCAACAAGTTTCATTCATATTTGCAAGAAATTAAAAACACTCCCAATATGAATTTAAACCACCTTATAACACCATGCAAGCCACCCGCTTACTCCAACACAACAACCCACCACAAAACAAATTTCCAACATCACAAGTATATATAGAGTTTTATAAGTTTTTAACTAAAATATACTTACTTTGCTCAAGCTAAGTTTACAACTTTCAGAAAAAATCTAAAGTTAACTTGTGTTCTTCACCTTGTTCCTCACAATTTCTTTAGCCACCAAAGAGAAAGAGAGCTGGAGATAAAAGAAAGTTTAACTTTTAATTAATCAAACAATCACAATGCATAAAATACGATTGCCTTTATCTACCTTGCTCCCTCATAGGCTCATAACTACAACTTAAACCACCTCACCCACCAGCTCCAAAACAAATAAGGTTATCCACGGCCACAGGCACATTCGCAAGCAATTTTAGTCAAATGAACCCAATATGAAGATATCATCACACACGCATTTACACAATTCATCCAAAAAAGCAGGCTCTTTCACTTAATCTAAAACACAATTACACACAACTAGCATATGAGGAAACATGGTAGTGCATAGCAAAGAATGCCAAAGTACAACAGAACCATCTTAACAGGCAATATAACTTTGTGGAGAAACCCAACAGTAAATTCCCCAACAAAACCATTCTATCACATAAATACCATCATCCAAAATCTCACCCTTCAATTTAATCTCATTAAAAAAGGACAGATATAAGAAAGCACATCGGACAAGTATGTAGAAGCAATAAGATTCATTTCATTAACAAGAAACATAGAATGAAAATTCAGTTGGCACAAGTACAAAAAAAGAAAAACACATATATGTTACAAACTACTAAAACACATCTATGTGAAGTTGATCCAATATTGCCTTTTCCTTTGCCAACCTTCTTAGGCAGAAGGGTCTGGTGGATATTCGGCAACACTCCTCCATTGGCGATAGTTACAGATTAAGAATCAGATTAAGAATGTCATATTTAACAAAATTTACTAATAAAATTTATAAATAAATATATTTAAAAAAAAAAATCCAATGCGATGCAAAAAAAAAAAAAAAAAAAAATTGTATGATTTAGTAGATAATCTCAAGCAATCAAACAAATAGGTACAGTGCTAACACAAAAATTAGATTATCAAAAATATATATTTATATATATTTATGAAATATATATATATATATATATATACCGGTGGTGGAAATTTTGAACGTGAACGTTGAAAAAAGGAAATTACCGGCGGTGGAGTTTGAGAATGAGGCGAAGGTTGTGTGGAAGCAACGGCATCGACGGTGATGGCGAACGGTCTTCGGGAAGGCGAACGGTCACCGAGAAGGCGAAGGGTTGCCGGTTCAAAGGAATGCGAAGGGTCGCCGGGAAGTCAAATGGTCGCCGGGAAGTCGAATGGTCGCCGATTCGAAGGAAGGCGAAGGGTCGCCGATTCAAAGGAATGCGAAGGGTCACCGGGAAGTCGAATGGTCGCTGGTTCAAAGGAATGCGTAGGGTCGCCGTTGAGCTTAATCGATGACGGTTGGCTCTTAATGGAGCTTCATCGGCGACGGCTAAGCCTAATCGCGACGGTGGGAGCTCAACGGCGACGGTGGGAGCCCAACAGCGATGGTGGGAGCTTAATCGCGATGGTGAAGAGAGTTTGTTTGGCTCTTTGCTTTTTTTTTTTTTTTTTTTGACCGAAATATGGCACAACAAGTGCTTTGAAGAGAGTTTTTAGAAATGTTTGTGGCTATGTTGAAAAAAAAAACTCAAAAAACTTTTGGTGCATGTGCTGGGTATTGAAATTGGGCTTTGAAGTCTTTAGTGACGAATTCCAGTTTCGTCACCAAAGATTGGGTTTTCTTAAGATTTTTAGAGACGAAATTCATATTTCATCACTAAATTATACTTTTAGTGACAAATTATGATTTTGTCACTAAAAACATATAAGTGCACAACTATTATTATTTTTAGTGACGAATATTTTTCGTCACTAATTCTTCCTTATAGTGACGAAAGGATTTTCGTCACTAATACTACCTATAGTAATATCTGTAGTGACGAAATATTTCGTCACTAAAAGTTGAAATTTTTAGTGACGAAATATTACGTCACTATAGATTAATTAAATTCACGCCAAAATTTCCCTCTATTGGCGCCCATTTTTCAGATCACAATAGTGACGAAATTTATTTTTCGTCACTAAATGTTATAATTTTTTTCATTATTAGTGACGAAATTCATATTTCGTCACTAAAGTTGTATTTTTAGTGACGAAAAATATTTCCTCACTAATTTTTGTCACTAAAAATACATTTTGTTGTACTGGGTGTCGGTTCTTGAGAACGGAAACCCGCCACCGACCGACTGGACCTTCGGTTCGGGTTGGAATTGGGTCGCCATCGGGCGGTTTGGTCGGGTTGTCGGGCTCCGGTCAGGTCTGGATAGCCCTAACCTTACCTTTAATTTTTTTCACATATTTCTTAAAGGAATGTGCACTGGGGTGTCTATCTTCAAGATTTTGGTATCTAAACTTCAAGGAACGTGCGCTGGGGTATTAATCTTCAAGATTTTTGTGTGATCTATCCTCCAACTCCAACAGACTGTTTGGACTTTGAACTTGAAGTGTAGTCAACAACAAAAATGTAAGTATCTTTCATGACCTCTATTTAAAAGGCCTCATGCCTGTTGGGTTCTCTGTATTATGTTTACTTTTATGAGTTTCCATTCAGTATTTGCTTTACTATATTTGATTTATATTTGGTTTCTTTAATTTCATGATATTGATAAAGCTTTATCTGTAGATTAAATGTATCCAAATTTGAATTCAAGTGAACTAGAAAGTGCTAAAGTTGGTAGTGGGAATTTGCTTGCTTCATAGACACACGTGCCATTTGATAATTTGGAATGAAGTAGTAAGTTGGGTTTGAAAGATAAGGGTAATGTGTTTGATGTTCAGTGCACCAATCCTTTAAATATATTTCCTATTCAAGATACTCATGCTATTAGGAGTGGTATCAATCTAGATAAGGTAACAAGAGCCCGAAGTGCAACAAAGTAAATGGAATAGGGTTTTAGGAGTTTGAATTTGTCATTCAGTATTTGCTTTTCTGTATTTGGTTTATATTTGGTTTCCTTACTTTGTTAGTTTTTTAAAACTCAAATTGATATTTAAAAAAAAAAAAAAAAATTAGTTGAATGTTGACATAGAGTTTAAAAAAAAAAAAAAAAACCTTATTATTTTATCGTGATTTAGAGTCTAAAAGGAAAAAAAAAAAAAAAAAAACCCTTTTAACTCCCACGTCAAATATTGCCTACAAAATAGGACCACCCTTTGTTATCATTATCCTCTTTATATTGATGTTGAACTAAAAATTGAACCAACTTCAATTCGTCCATGAGGGTCGTCCAAGCCAAGAAGACAAGAATGGTTGTACCTAGCAAAACGATTGTCCAAAGGCATATGGGTCATCCATGAGGAAAGCGCCTAAACAACCCCTGACACTCGAAAAATTCCATAGAGATTTATCTACAAGAGCTAGTAAATTGAACCACGTGTTATTATTTCGAGGCATGAGTAATATCCTGGTTAATCATTATAACTTCCTACTCAGCACTTAACTTCCAACGATAGTTATAGAAAAAGATAAAATATTCTAACTCCTGTAGTGGTTGTGGAAGTTAACTTTGAACCCTTTGACCTCCTCAAATATAGGGGAAGTTATGAGACAAGTAACCGCTTCAAGAGCACACTATATAAACACTCATTCACATAAAATGAAGGTAAGTTTTGAGACAACTCCCAAAAAGTTGGAACTCCATAATTTAAGAGAGAAACTAACTTAAGCACTGAAGGGTTCTTGGCCGGTTTGCCCCGGTCACCTTTAATTAGGTGTTTTCCTTTTCAGGCCTTTCGAGTAGTCACTAGATCATTGAAGCCAGAGCATTAGATTGCATAGCAGGCATATTGGATGAATTCCGGTGAGGAAAGTGGTAGTCAATCTATTAGGTAGTTGTTAAAGACTATTTTTTTTTTTTGGTAAATATCCTACCTATATATACCTATATTTATTAATTTGTGTAACATTACGTTTTCAATTAATTGATACCATTACACTTTAGCTTCATTTTACTCAATCACATCTCTTTCATATGAAATTTACTATTGTCCTTTGTTGTGCCTTTCATTGCACATTTAAAAAAAAAAAAAAAAAAAAAAAAAGAGAATACATTTAAAAAAAAAAAAATTAAAGGAATGGTAACATTGACAGCCCTTCTTAATTTTTTTTCTTTTTTTCTTTTTAAACTTTTTAAAGCATGCTAAAATTTAGTTATGGATGTGTACTAAGTGGCTATCTTTTAGGATTAAATATAATTACATAACTACCATTTAAAAAAATTTAATTAAAAAAATTCTACGTTTACAACGTGAGAGTCTTTAGCATTTGAAATTTTTGTTATGGTTATGGATGTGTAATACTAAGCTACTAGCTACCTTTTAGGACTGAGCATCTCTAGTAGATTAGGCAAATTTTTGTACTGTTTGGAGAATGAACAGTGATTTTTACCTTTTAGTTAACCAATTTTTCAAATATACTTTCCAACAGATTCTTTATCACATTCTCTATTTCATTTAAATATTATTTCTTCGTTCATTATTTACTCTTTTTTTAACAACTACACATCTTCTGACATTTTTTTATTTAATACTTGATTATTATAATAGAAAAAAAACATTTGAAGAATGAACAGCAACCCATTAGACTTGATGAAATATTGTTCATGAGCCAAAAAAAATTCCGGGTATAGAGAGTCCATTGGAGACCTATTTTGTGGATTTACTCTCTGTAGTAGAGAGGATTTTGTGTTTAGCTCTCCTGTTGGAGATGCTGTGGCTGCCTTTTAGGATTTTTTTTTTAATTTATTTTTAAAATTGATAACTCTCATTTAAAAAAAAAATGATAATTGTGACACTATGACCGGTATATCTTCTTCTGTCATTACAAAGTTCACAATCCAAAATGAATAATTTTCATTTATTAAACTTTTGGCCTTGGGTTCAAAAAAATAATAGATGCACCAAAAAAAACTAGGGGTGTGATGAAAAAATTATTTCATCCAAAACGCATAACACTTATCACACCCCTAGGAATTTTTGTGAATAAAAATGTAGTAATCTAAAATTTTAATGGATGCAAATTATTAATTTTTTTCCAAAAAAATAGAAGAGCCTCACTCGCGTACTCAGAGGTTAGTTTTATTTATTTATTTATTTTAATAAAGATAATTATCACTAAACTTTGAATAGGGAATTTATCTTTATCTTGTGGGTTGAATGACACGTGGCAAATTTAAATATGCCAATGTAATATCAATTTGGATGACACATGTCATTATTTGACTTAATTAGTTTAATGTCAAAAGTTTTGTAGCTGAATTGACACCTTCCTATGTATAAAGTGCTTGGAGGTTTAGGGGGCAAAGAGTTTGAGTTGTTGGGTTAATAGCATGTTGTAATTATTTCAAAAAAAAAAAAAATTGGAATTTGTCACTAAATTTCAATGTGGCATTTCGTAATTGGCTTGAAATTTTTTTGCCTCCTACATGGTAGGTGATCCAAAATAATGAGTTTATTCTTCATCCCTTTCAAAGTATTCAAGCACTGCTATGTTTCCTTCTTAAATTTCTTTTTATAGTGATTATAAGCCATAATTTTGGTACCAATGTCAGGCTCGCCAATACATATTCTGGAGTAACGTAAATTGAAGATCTTGGGAGTTATTTTTTGATGAGCAATATCCCACCACCATTGAATCAAGTAACCCAAAGCCTAGAAATTTCCCAAACCCAGAAGATCTGAAGTTGTTCTTTGACGAGTAATATGATGTTTATGTTTAATTCTTTCAACTATTTCAATAATTTCGAGATATCTAAAGTGTGGGTTGGTTCTAATGCTCTGTTTGGTGGCTGAGAAAACTTGGGTAACTGGTTTTCTTTCAAGCTTGGTGTTTTTTTATTTTTTATTTTTATTTATTTTTAGATAAAGAAAGGATGGATCGATGGGTGGTGGTGGTGGTGGTGCTGAACTGTGTGTTTGGCAAGGGAACAATAATTTTAGATGTGTTTGGTAGCCGAGAAATTGAAAGAAAAAAGAAAAAGAAAAGGCCGGATGAAATTTTTTAAAATTAAAATTTCTCCTGTTTTACAATTAGGTATTAAAAATTTTTTAAAAAAGAATTCGGATATAGATTTTTTATGATATTGAGGCGGCTTTTTTAAATATCAATTAAATATTTTTAATATTATTTTATCATCCATGTCAACTTCAATTCTATTTCACTTCAAAAATACCTTCAATTCTATTGACGGTACAAACCGTTTGTTGTGTAGACATTTTTCATTTAGTAAGTTAATAGTAAGACCAAATTGACTGTAAATTAAAATAATAAAGACTAAATTAATTGCTACTAAAATATAAAAACAAAATTATCTGTGACACTGAAGATGATGATGGTATATTATATTTTTGAAAATTTTCCATGGGCCTTGAATAGAGAGTGCTAGTGTGCTACCAGCCTCTCGTATGCTTGTACCCTTTGGGCTTTACCACGCAACTAAAACGAAATAGATCTCGTAAGAAAAGAAAAAAAGAAAAGAAAAAAAGAAAACCGAAATAGAAAAGGTGAGCCCTGGACTGCATAGACAAACAGCATGGGCCGTGGGCCTAGTTAGGCACAAAGTATGTAATTCTCACTACTTTTTGTTTGTTTGTTTCTGCAATGGCTTCTACTGTTAATTTCATTGGGCATTGCCCCCATGTTTGGGCTCACAAACTGCAAGCTTCGCCTAATGGTGCCGAGACTACAAATGGAACACATAAATGTTTCACCAAATCACCACACCAGGTCACTGTTTCCACTGTGTATACAGCATTATTATGATATTTCCATTTCTACACCATATGATGTTTTTTTTTTTTCAGTCCAGTTAAGCACAGTCACTTCTTGTCGCAACCAACGTTCAAAAAAAAAAAAAAAAAAAATCGTAAAATGGACAGTCGACCATCCCCCAATTCACTTTCTTCATTAATAAATGATTTTACATACGAAAGATGCCTCTGCCACAATGTTCCAAAACAGCACCATCCCCAATGAAACTATTGTCACAGTAACCTACATCCTCATTTGTTGACTTACAGCTAATATCGCGAAACACGTGTAAATGACACTAGTCAATAGTACATTCATAATGATGCACCCGAGGAGGAGGAGTGTTTTTAATTTAATGTCTTTTTGGTAACTGTACCCTGAAACGGTCGAGTTTGTAGGGGCCACGTTGAAAAGCTCAAATGGCCGAGTAAACTAGAAATAGCACAATATAAAAATCACCTGCAAATACTTTTTTTATTTTTTATTTTAGTAAGAGTAAACTTTACCCACTGATTTGAGATTTGTAACGTTAATAAAGTGGGTCCCCGAAATGATCTTCAGATCTAACGGCTCTTAATTCGTTTTACTGGTGATATAATTGTACATTTTTATGAGAAAGAACCGTACGGTGAAGACCTTGGTCCGATCCGTTGAGCCTGCACTCTTCTCTTATTAACTCTCAAGTCTTATTTTCAGCCTTTAGTGCTTGTCAATGGGCAAATGAGCTACCAACAGCGGGTCCCACCCCACTAGTACCTCGATGCACTCAATTCCTCTCTCCTCCATAAAAGACTCCTCAGTTCTCACCCACTTACTCTCACGGACAGTACAAACAACCCCAGAAATACAGCAAGCAAAATTAAAACAACTCACTTTCTCACCTGCTCTGTTTCTCTCGGAACCAGAACCAGAACCAGAGCATGGAGCGCCTAGCTTTCTCTTGCCTCTTCTTGTTCATTTCTCTCCTCGCATTAGCAGGTAAAATCACAAGCCTGAGGCTTTCTCATTTTCCGTTTTTGTTTCGCTGAAAGTATTTGACTACAATGACGAGTTTTTGCTTGTTTGTTTTGGTTTAAAAGAAACAGAGAACAAAGTAAAACCAAAACATACTTGCAAAAACAGTTCACTTTCTTCAGCATTTGCTTTAATACTCAAAATGAGCCTTCGTTTTTTGTTTTTAGTTCTTACTTCTAACGTTGTTTTACGTTACTACATTTGCAGATGCGGGTTCCATAGGAGTGAACTATGGTAGAATCGCAAACAACCTTCCCCCAGCATCAAAGGTTGTGTCTCTTCTCAAATCTCAGGGTCTAAATCGGGTCAAGGTCTTCGACTCCGACCCGGCGGTTCTCAATGCCTTATCCGGATCCGACATCAAAGTCACCGTGGACCTCCCAAACGGGCTCCTTTTCGCCGCCGCCAGAAGCAAATCCTTCGCCTCCACATGGGTCCAGAAGAATGTCGCTGCCTACCACCCCTCAACACAAATCGAAGCCATTGCTGTAGGAAACGAAGTCTTCGTCGACCCAAATAATACAACCCGGTACCTCCTACCCGCAATGAAAAACCTCCATGACGCTCTCGTTAAGTACAACTTCAATAATGACATCAAAATCTCTTCCCCTATAGCTCTCAGCGCACTTCAAAACTCCTACCCTTCTTCAGCCGGGTCTTTCCGACCCGAACTAGTAGAATCCGTTTTCAAGCCCTTGTTGGGTTTCCTTCGCCAAACTGGGTCGTACCTCATGGTTAATGCCTACCCATTTTTCGCTTACGAGTCGAACGCCGACGTCATCTCCTTAGACTACGCTTTGTTCCGTGAAAACCCGGGCGTAGTGGATGCGGGTAATGGGTTAAGATATTTTAGCTTATTCGACGCTCAAATCGACGCCGTTTTTGCTGCCATGTCAGCTTTGAAATACGACGATATCAAGGTTGTCGTAACGGAAACGGGTTGGCCTTCTAAAGGAGACGAAAACGAAGTAGGCGCGTCGGTTCCAAACGCTGCAGCTTATAACGGAAATCTGGTCCGTCGGATTTTGACCGGAGGTGGGACCCCATTGAGACCCAAGGCAGATCTGACCGTTTATTTGTTCGCTCTTTTCAACGAGAACAACAAGAACGGTCCCACATCGGAGCGTAACTACGGGTTGTTTTACCCTACTGAGGAGAAAGTTTACGACATACCGTTTACCGTGGAGGGATTGAAGAACTACCACGACACGCCGCGGACAGCCGTGCCCGGTAACCAACACGCGAGAACACCGGTAAACGGTAGCGGAGGCGGAGGCGGAGGCGTGTCGAAGAGTACGTCAGGGAACACGTGGTGCGTGGCGAAGGGTGATGTGGGGAAAGAGAAGCTGCAGACGGCTCTAGATTATGCTTGTGGTGAGGGTGGTGCTGACTGCCATCCGATCCAGCCAGGTTCCACGTGTTATAGTCCTAATACTGTTGAGGCCCATGCTTCGTTCGCGTTCAACAGTTATTATCAGAAGAAGAGCCGTGCCATGGGTACTTGTTACTTTGGAGGAGCGGCTTATGTGGTCACTCAACCCCCTAGTGCGTATTCGATCCCTTTCCCTTTCTCTTGCATTTAATTTAATTACGGCCATAACTTATAACCTGCCTAAACTATATTTATACTGTTTATGTATGCTTTAAACTGTATATTACTGTCTTATTTCCCCCCCCCCACAAAATATGGTAAAATTCTTTTATCAACTCCTTGAATATGTTTTTACCATACTGATTTGAGCATGGACACACATAATGAATTAATTGCAAATTACGAAATCATTTTAAAACAATTGGAGTTTAATTTCGGTATAATTTTCAACTATCTCGAGATGAACTTTGACAAATTTCAAATTTCTAAAAAATTAAAGGTGTATAGGATTGTCATTAAGAAACGGTATAAATGACAAATTTTTGTAATTTAAAATTGGGTATAAAATATGAACTTATATAAGAATATGCCTACTCCATTTTAACATCTGCATTAAGAAACAATATGCTTACTCCATTTCATGAGGTAGACGGTGTCTTTAGATGATTCTTTTTGTGTATAGCTAACGTGTATAGACAATTATTTATGGTACTGTGCCGGGGTGTGAAATTAAGCAGTTTCACGGCGGCTGGGGACAATGATGTGTACATTAGGTCAAAAGATAGCACCTGCCCTAGAGATGATGAGAAGGAATTTTTATTTTTCTATTGACATGGCGTGTGGGTATTGGTTTGCCCCTTGGTAATAGTAACTTTATGGTGGGTGGGGGATGAAAGTGATTATTGAAAATTTTCTTCCTAAAAAAGAGAGAAATTGTTGCGTGTTTCCTTTTGCTTTTTTACTATTTTCTTTTTTGATTTGAGCCAATTTGGCCTAGAGAAACTGAAAAAAAAGGTGTCACTTTGCAGGATATGGAAGTTGCGAGTTCCCCACGGGATACTGAAGCCAAAAAAAAAGGGCATGCAGGGATTGGTTGGTTTAGAAGAAAGATATTGTGCTTGCTGGTTTAAATTTTTTGGGGTTTCTTCTGTAGTTATTGTTAGACAATTAACTTCACTACATCTGTAATTAACTGTCCCAATATTTATTACTATTGCTTTCCATTTCTAAGTAGTTTCTCGCAAGTTGCAAGTCCCCCTACCCTAGTGAAATTGTATTTATTATTTTTACTTGTCACTTAATTTATAATACCCAAAAACTCTGTTATGCAAATGTGTTGACAAACCAATTTTTGGACCATCCCTTGCAGCTATGCAATGCCACCGACCTAAATCTAGAATAAGAACATTGTTGACACATTGTCTTTTGCTAATAATAAAATATATTCGGCTTTTCCCAAGATACATTATCTTTAACCATTAAAATCTTGGGCAGTGCAAAATTGTGGATCTCACATTCTCTCACTTCTGTAACATGTTAATGGGGCTCTCTGGAAAAGTTCTGGAAAGAGTCTATCTTTCAAGAAGGCAATAATAATATTCTCACTCTGGGGAAACAATGCATCAACTTGCATAGTTATTTATATGAACCAGGGTATTCACAGTCGTCGGTCCAGTTGGGAGCACTGCTCACATAGCGGCCTCGTCATGTCAAACACGCATTGAGTCAATCAGTCAAAAGACCTAGTTAGCATGCGCACAGTAATAGTGAAAGAATAAAATGCATGGTAGGCCCTGCTTGTATCATTGTACAACTTTTTAAACTGTTTGCTGCCTTTGAGCCACTTTGGATCCGGATTGAATGTTGCTTTGCTTCTTAATTGGACAATGAAGCTAGAATATCCTATACATTCCTTTAATTGTATTTAATTAGGTGTTAATGAATGGTCCTTTTCTCCTTTGATTCTAAAAGAATACCTAGGCATGGTGTAATTGCTAGATACGTGGAAAAGGTTCAATGCCACATACTTAGCCAGATATGGCGACACCCCAAAGGCCAAAAGTGAAAACTGCTTTTTCAGTCCTGAGAAGGTTGATCCGTGATCCCATGTGCCATAGGGGCCACCTTCTCAATTACAATCTACTTACATTATTTCTTATTTCTCTTACAAAATTTCTAAGACCGCGTAAAAAAATTCTAACTTTTTATCGACATAGCATAGAAAATTGTGAGTGATAAATAAAAGGGAACCAGTAGGGTTGGTCGAGAGGTTAGACATTCGGTCTTAAAGTGGTTGTCTTGGGCTTGAGTACAAGCTTTCTAGTTCAAGTTTAGACACTAGTACTTTGAAAAACTTCTTGGGCCAGCAATTTACCCTGTTATGGGTCCACCTGTCACGAACAATGATTAGCCTCTGGTTGAAAGTTTTGAAAAAATATTGTGAAAAAAAAAATAAATAAATAAAACGTGATGGTTATATATAAAAATGATAGATAATTAGTCATAATTTGTCTTATAAGATAATTGTAACAAAAATTATGACTTTTTATATAGTATTAGAATTACATTTTCTTTTAACAAGCAATATATAATATAGCATGTCAGCTTTGTATTTTATAAACGAACAAATTCCAAACCCACTAGATTTTGAAAAAAAAAATTGATTAGTAGGAGAGCTCATAGGCGGTGGTGCACCACCTGATATGTCTCATGAGCTCGGTTGCAGGCATAGATTCTTGCTGCCTCCTTCATTTGGCATCTACTGCAAAGTAACATCTGTATTATTGGTTCCACAGCCAATTTTGTTTTGAGTTCATTGTCCACATCCACATCGACATCCACATCCTTGCTCTACATATAGAGTCCCTCTTCAGGGGTACTCTCTACGGATCGAGAAAAATCCAGGTTGTACACGCACTCAAGTTGTGTTTATTTGGTCCATTTCAGTGATTCTCCTTCATGTGAATCATTTCAATTATAAAAATCATGACACAGGCCTTAAATCGTGCCCCCACTTGGGCCTAATCGTACTTCATAAAAGTTACATAATTGATTGTTTTTCGAGCAGTTTTAAAGGCACAATTTGTGCCATAACTTGCTATGTAGTGAATTGTGGTTGATGGAAATGTGATGATGGGTCCATGTGAAAATACTCTTTCACCAATCACAACTTGTCAATGTGGTGAGTTGTGGTACAAATTATGCATTTTGTTGTGACATCAGATTTTCTCTTTTTTCACTTCTCTCTCTCAAAAAAGTTGATGGCTACTGATTGCTTAGGAATAGTCGAATCGCCTGGCCCTTATCTTTATCAAGGAAAAAAAAAAAAAACTTTTGCGTATTTGCTAGCCAACTTTCAGAAAAATGGCAATAGCAATGAGCTTTCCAGAATGAGTTTCCATTCTAATGACATGAAAAGCACGTTTGTGCCATATTTTTAGTGACCAAGTGACCAAACGACACAAAATTTTGTTCAATATAAGTAACTATAGACGACAATGTACGTAGTTTGAGCTGTAAAATGAACAGACCTAGTTCCTACTGTTATCTGTTACAACCCCCAACCTGGAACTTGGAAGGGCCACGTATAACTTATTCATCATGTCGTTTTATGCATTTTATTGTTCAACGCGGCAAAGGAGGTGAAAACAGCATTAAACCAATTTGGTAAAAAATGCTGACTTGGTCATCTAAACTAAATGTGAGAGCTTTGGTCACGTCCACAAGGGTGCCAGAGTTTTAAGGCCTTTAATCTGTGCACTCTCCACCACCCAAAATTAACATTAAAAATTACCACAAACAAAATTAAAAAAAAAAAAAAAAAAAACCACCATCCTCCCTCAATTTTTTTCTGGAAAATCCACCCAAACTCCTCTCTTTCTTGCACAAGCCTTAGGGGGAAAAAGAGAGAGAAAGAGATAATACAATACAGATCTCATTGGAACAAAAACATAGGCCTCAGGTGACAAAATACAAGAGGGTATTTCTTGTGGTAGGGGCAAAGGTTTTGTAATGGTCTCAACAATGCCTAGCAAGCTAAGGAAGGCACTTGGAGCAGTGAAAGACCAAACCAGCATTAGCATAGCCAAGGTCTACTCCAACACCAACGCGGCCAACCTCGAGGTCTTGATCCTCAAAGCTACCTCCCATGTCGAAATCCCCATAGATGATCGTTACGTAAATGAAATCCTTTCACTCATTTCTTCCAACAAAGTCTACGTCGCGGCTTGTGCCATAGCCATTTCCAAACGCATTAGCAGAACTCGCAATTGGATCGTCGCCGTCAAGTCCCTTATGCTTGTTCTTAGAATATTCCAAGATGGTGATCCATATTTCCCAAGGGAAGTTCTTCATGCAATGAAACGTGGTGCAAAGATTCTTAACCTTTCAAACTTCCGTGACGACTCAAATTCAAGCCCCTGGGATTACACAGCCTTTGTTAGGACATTTGCTCTGTATCTTGACGAGCGCTTAGACTGTTTTCTTAAGGGGAAGCTTCAACGGAGGTTTACGTATACTCAAATAGAAAGCTTAAGCAACCGCCATAGAAGTAGAACCCGGCAACCTGTTTCGCCGGTACGTGACATGAAGCCTGTAATGCTGCTTGATAGAATCTCATATTGGCAGCGTTTGCTCGATAGAGCTATAGGCACAAGACCTACCGGTACAGCAAAAACTAACCAGTTGGTATTGATTTCGCTTTATGCAATTGTGCAAGAGAGTTTTGATCTCTACCGTGACATTTCTGATGGGCTTGTGCTTCTTTTAGACAGCTTCTTCCAATTGCAATATCAATCTTGTGCCAATGCGTTTCAAGCTTGTATTAAAGCCACGAAACAATTTGAAGAGCTTTCGGGTTTTTACGATTTGTGCAAGAGCATTGGGGTAGGAAGGACCTCTGAATATCCAAGTGTACAAAAGATTTCCGAAGAGCTTATAGTGACATTGCAAGATTTCTTGAAAGATCATGATTCATTTCCTAGTCATAACAATGGTCATCGATCACCGTCGCTTCTTCCTATGCCTGTTTTGAGTTCTGAGAAGATTATTTACGAGCAATCAGAAGGATCAGACAAGTTGTCACAGGGAGGATCAGAATTCAGTGATTCGCGATGCACATCGTTGGAGGATCTTGTGGCTCTTACAGAAACGGGTATGTCAATTGAGCAAGAGTATTTCTCAGAGGACCAAGCCGAGAAACAATCTTCTTGCACTGAGGATTTCACCAGTGCTAATGAAGATTCCGGATCAAACTCTTCATTTCCCCTTGAACTAGAAAAAAATTCAAGTTTAGACCTCGTAAGTTTCCATGATCACTGTTCACAACATGAAGAAAAACAAGAAAATCAACAAGAAGGAAATGAAACCTCGGAGATTTCCATTTTAGAATTGGACTCTCAACAAGATAGTTGGGAAGTTGTTTTATTTGAGTCGGCAGCCAAACAAGTGCAATCTTTTACAAGTCTAGCCAACGGGTTCGAACACTTTGTTGAGAACGATTTGATAATTAATCAAGCTTCACTACCTCAACACCAATACAATCCATTTCTACAAGATGAAATACCAACTACTATTGAAACCAGTACCAATGAGGCAGTCATTTTTACAGTGGACCCAATGTTTTCAGTTAATCCCACGTTTGATACAGCTACGGCACCAAGTTTTTGCGCACAAGTTGAGACCGTGGTTGCACCGACATTGTTTCCACACGATTTTAACGAGAACACAGTGGCTCCAACATTTTGTGTTGAGAATTTTAGTGAAACAATGGCAGCACCAACTTTTAGTGCCAACAGTCCTAACGAGACAGTACCCGCAGTTCCTAATGAAGACCCATTTGCGATTTGGCCTGGTGAATTGGCCAATGAACATGTCTCTAATGTGTCAATGAATCAAGAAAGTCTGTTGCATCAGCAACAGTTGTGGTTAGAGCAGCAAAACAAGATCATGGCAAAGCGTAGGACTTGATTTGTGAGATAAAAGCTCGAATTTTGTAAACTAATATCTGATTGTATAGCTATAGGCCTATAGCTAGCTTAAGAAAGAAATCCTTTTTTTTTAGTACTACACTTCCAAACTTCTTGGAGATGTTGTCTTTCTTTGCATTAGCAAATTTGCGTTTACAAAAATATCACATTAGGATCACAGGCTTATACCATTGGAATTTGGAACTCGTTTACATGCAAAATCATCCTCGGATATAGCATGTTTATCATAGTAGACTATATATGTAAAAGTTGAAGGCCATGAAAACGAGAAACAAACAAGGCTCTGCACTTGGATGTTTTTATAGGCCCATGAATTGCTCACTCGACCCATTGTGTCGCTCGAGCACTTTGTAAGTGGCCCGAACTCATAGATACTTGGGTTCTTTAGCTCCCTGGGCCAGCTGCGTGAACCACTTTTATGAGCTTCGGCTGTGGGTGGATCGTGATGTAATAATTTAGAAGGATACGTTAGGGTATTGGTTTAAGAATTATTTTGAAAAAATTTTATAGGAAAATAAAAATGCAATTAATAGTTTTGACAGTTTTTATATTTTTTATGAAAGTGGTTTCAAAACTTTCCTAAAATGGTTTATTAGCAATTATCCTAAAGACAACTGTTATGCAAAAACATTATAAAACAAGATTGGGCTGAAAGGTCACTGACGCCTGATCACATCGTGATACGCACAAAATGAAGTCCATGGATTGCAATAGGAAAAATGGGCATTTGCCCCTAATTTGCAAATTATATAGCAAAATAACCATGTTTTTTAAACTCGATTTCAACAAAATTGAGTTACAAGTGAAATTGAGTTACAAGTGGAACTCGACATTACCAATGTTGAGTTCTATGCATATTTTGCCACTTAAATTTTTTGAAAATTTAAATGAAACTTGACATTGCTAATGTTGAGTTCCACTTAAAAATATACATATAAGTTGATTTTGAGGATATCAAGTTTTACACATAACTTGATTTTATCAAAATCTAGTTTAAAAAATAGGGGTATTTTGCTTTATTGTTTCAAAACAGGGACATTTTGTTGCATAGTTTGTAAATTAGAGGCAAATGTCAATTTTCCTCGATTGAATTTTAAAGAAAGGGTCACTTTTTTTTAGGGAATAAAGAAATGTTCACTAGATAGATTATTGTTGATAATGAAAAATTAAAAAAAGATTTTGGGATGACATTGTTAGGATTTCAATATCTAGATTTGTGTTGGCAAACATGTGAATATAAGTTATAGTCTTTAGAGTCTATAGGAATGTATAGACAAGTGCTCAAGCTTCTGGTTTTTCAGTATGAAAGAATAGGACTTCAATTATTTTAAGTAGTTCGAGATTTTACAATTTCAACAAATTGGAATTTAAGCTTGACCGATCGAATTGCAATTATGCAAATTTGATTCAGCCCATCAACCTACCATATGATTATGGTTTTGTTCTTGTTTGGTCTACTATATAAGTAAACCCTAATGCACATTTTCTTAAGACTTTAGAGCTGCTTTTTTGAGATCTAAATTTTTTTTTTCATTTGTGACTACTACTCATAAAGTCACTACAGGTGTTCATTCTTATACAATCTGAACTGGTGGATCTAAAGTTGTGGCACTCCAAATATCAAAGGTGCTCGATTTAAACCTTCTAGGGGATACTGAAGTCATAGATTAGAGATTCACGTTGCAACAATTTACTATCAAAGAAGTCTATGAATCTTAGAGCTAAGTTAGATAACCTTAGGTAAGTTTACGAAGAATAGGGTTATTCAGTATGTGAAATTTTATTTGATAGTGGATCTGTTTATTTAGGGATTGATAAGGTCACGAAGAATAGGGTTATTCAGTCTATGAAATTTTATTTGATAGTGGATCTATTTATTTAGGGATTGATAAGGTCAAGTCATCTTGGGTTTTTCCTGTGAACCTAGTTTGTTTAATTACTTTTTCCTAGGTCATCATATTGTGTCTTTTTAATCAGATATTGATATTTATCTGATTAATCTAAGGCTTTCATAATAGATCTAATAATCAACTCGGCCTTAAAACTAGTTAATTACTGTTTTTGACAAGGGCTTAAAACAAACAGAGATAAAAATAAATTATACATGTTTGGTCTTTTCTCAAGATTAGCTTATTGACATCTTCATCTAATTTTATATGCTAAACTAGTTTAATTATCTCATCTCAAACTTAAGTCGGCTTGTTATAGCCCACCTTGAGTCTGAGAGGGTTATTAAAGTTATATTAGCCCAAATCTACTTGTGGATCCATGTTGGTTGTACAAACCATTATAGTAATGTATTTTACACCCAGAATTATTTTTTTGAGAATATTTTACACCTAGATATTTTTGTTTGTATATGGACCTTTTATTTACAATTGAAAAGTGCTTAAGATTCACAATTTCTCAATTCTACCTTTAAATTTAAGGTATATAGGTGCAGGGACGAAGCTAGAAGTTCAAGTTAGGGGGGTGAAGTTAAAAAAAAAAAAAAGGCACATAACAACTCTACGCATGTAGCATAACACTACAATCAACAAACTTTATTAAATATTAACAACTAACCATTAAAATTTCAAACCGTCTCAACTTAAAAAAAAAAAAAAAAAAAAAAAAAAAAAAAAAAAAAAAACTAAAAGACAAGCACAACCATTAGTTATTTGTTGCTCCTTTATTCATGCGGGCATATGTTATATAAAAAAAAACAAAATCATCCAATCAGCAGTGTGTGGACGAGGATCCCTAATCTCATCTAAGTGGATTGCTAAGATGATTTTTGAGGATGCCCCTCGGACCTCGTGGACGAGCATTGGATAGCCACAAGACGAGCACCTGTTGATCTGGGGGACGAGTAGTAATCATAGAAGGCATATAAAGTTAAAATATTACAGATGAAATAAAGTAGACTAGGCACGGGTTACAAGAATGGTGAAAGGAGAAGGGAGTGGAAGCTATCCCTTCCGCATTAAATGCAAGATAACTACTCCTCTGGCTGCATTAATGAGGAAATGATCATGAATAGTGGTGGCACAACTCAGATTGCGAGGTAGAAGCTTGCCTGTATGTTCTGGATGGGACAGAAGTTCTAAAAATGCAATCTCAACCCTCCAAGTGTAGGATGAAGATAATCTGTGTGTAAATATAAAAGGAAGATAAAGATCCTTAGAAAAAGGACCCAGGGAAAAAGAAAAAAGAGAGAAAACAAAACCATATATATAAAAGATCTTCCTTGGTCCAACCGAGGATCCCTTTTTCTTCATAATTGAGTGTTCCTAGTCTTTTACTTGGCATTTCTTCTCATTGTGACTAACTTTAGCTCATTAAGTAGTCAATATCCTACCCATTCTCTAACAAATTAATTGTGGTGGGCTCATTGGGCTACTATCTCATCGTTCCAAGGCTATAGGTCTGTTTGTGCCCTTACAAGCAGATTCATAAAAAAATATAAAAATAAAAAACACCTAGTATATGGGTCCAAACTCCAAACAGTAAACAAGAGTTAAAGTATTGATATAGAAATCGTGATTCTTCATTTAGCAAAAAAAAAAAAAAAAAAACACAAAAAATAAGAGTTCTCCATCTTCCATTGAAAAAGAGAGAAAAGAGTTAGAGAGAGAGAAAGATTGAGAGAAAAGAGGCTCTGCCTCCGCTTAGCTAAGATGAGAGAGGGAAATACCGTGCTGGTGCTTTCTTGGTCTCTCTCAGAAGCAGATCTGCTACCAACGTGCCATGTGGTGCTGCTGCATTTTTGGTCTCAGTCTTCATTCCCTTTGCCTTATGTCTCAGTACTAGTGTCTCTCTCTGGGTTAGGGTTTTTTTTTTTTTGGGCAATTTGATGGAATGATTTGATGTTAGATTGGTTTTGTTTCAAAATTTTTAAGGACTTGGCTAATGTTTTTGGTAAATTGTCTGATTGTACTCAATTTTCTTTAGCCTTTCTATTTTGGTGACTTTGTTGTTGACCTAATTTTTTGGGTTTACCTTAGTTTTTTTTTGGATTTTAGATTTGTAAATTTTTAATGGGCTTTTTCTTTTTCTTTTAAAGATTTTGTTTAGGGGGGCAAGTGTAATTGTTTTGGGCAAAATAACTCAAATCTGTAATCTATATATATACTCCTTGATTTTTTTCCAATTTTTTTTTTGGGGGGGGGGGGGGGGGGGCGGGGGTGGGAGGGCATGGCCCCGCAAAAGCCAAAGAATGGCTCCGTCCCTGTACAGGTGGGTCAGTTTAAGCCTTAAACCGAAGATTGAGGACATCAAAATCAACCTGACATGTGAACAGTGACAGAGAAAAATTTTGGTTGAAAGGGGCAACATTAAGATGAAATATTGACAAAATATTAATGATGAAGAATATTTTAACTAACTCCATGGCTACTCTTTCGGAATGTGCTATTCTTCCCAAATAAGTTGGTGTTCCAAAAAGTACCTACACACCAAAAGCGGAAGACTAGAAACAACCAGCGCAGGCATATGTCATGACCAAAAGCTGACGAGTGAGACCAAGCACACGGAACTCATGTTGCAATGTCAACTCCACCTAAGACTCTCTTACATTCACACAGCTACCAGCAATGGGATGACTCTTATCTCCTACAAATTAGTTAAGGGATAACTCCTTACTCCCTATGGATCAACTATGGGATAGTTCCCAACTCCTACACGTTAGCTGAGGGATAACCCCATATCTCTACAATTTAGCTATGGTGATCATCTGAAAACCCCTATATAAACACTGAGACACTCCAATCTCAAGGTATGCAAAAAATATTATTTAGAAACTCCTCTCCAAAAAGTTCACTATCAATTTTTGACTTGACCTTTAGAGGGTCTTAGGGCGGCACCACACCGATGCTCTTCGAAGGTGCTTCTATTTTTCGCAGGTTCACTACTTTTCACCTTGTTGCAAAAGACTGCGGGTTTGGGTGATAGACCTACTGGCGATTTTCAACATCATCAATTGATGTAAAAAATATTTATAAATATAGGAGAAATTTTACTTAATTTATCGAACAAACTAATTGATTAACATAGAAAGTATGATGTAAATGTAAGTTGTAATTTGTTTTTTTTTTTTTTGGTTTCAATTTATTTTTTCAAGACTTATTAGAGTTATTATAATCATTGTTGTGCTTAAGCTACTTCAGAATATAAGCTTGCTATAAATATATATATTTTAAATAAGTAAAATAAATGAATAGACATTAATGTATGAATTTAAATATAAGATATTCATACAAATCATTTGAATACTTAAAAGTAAAATGAAAAAATAAATTAATTTAGAAGGATTAACAATATTAGTGTTTGTTTTTTCTATCTTAGATTTCATTGCCAACTATCAAAAGGCCAATTGATGGCAAAGAGCTTCAAAAATATATAGCATTGTAAAATGTGATTAAAAAAAAGAAATTTTTTTTTTTGGCACATTGGTTAGTGTGAGAGACCAGGAAAATTCCATGGTGCTCTCAAAAAAGAGATTTTTGGGAAGATACCTCTCTTTTTGGGTAAGTGGTATAGAGTTGCCACTTATTTTTTATACAAAAAAATAAGAAAAAAAAATACTAAATACAAAATACATGACTAAATTGTTTCATTCTCATTGATTGAATAAAAAAGAATACATATTTGATAAATTAAGTATTACATGGCTTTGGGTCCTAGTTACAAACTACCAAAAATACATGACTTTTTGTCCTAGTTACAACCTACCCAAAATAAAAATAAAGATAAAGCCCAGGTCTACCTATCCAAAGACACTAGTGCTCTGTTTGTTTCGAAGTAAAATATTTTACATGCAAAATATGTTCAGTAAAATATTTTCATTTTATGGTGTTTGATTGTAAACATGAAAATTCAGTGAAAATCATGTTTCAATTGTATGCTTCACTGTATAATAATTTCTTTTTCATATACTTCTCAAAACTCAACTGGTGCACAGACCTTCAACAAAAATAAATAAATAAATAATTGGTGCACAAACCTATGCAGTGTGCACAGTCCCCCCCCCCCCCCCGCCCCCACAAAAAAAAAAAAAAAAACTCCACATCGGAAGGAAAAACAACCACCAAAACACCACCAACCATTAAAAAAAACAGCCACCAACCAACAAACCACCATTGACCACTCAAATGACAACCATCATCAACCAAAAATCCGGATCGGAAAAAAACCAAAAAAAAAAAAAAAAAAAGATTGGGAAATCCAGCCAAAAGACAACCACCATCAACCAAGAAAAACATTCACGAACTCAGATCGAAAACCCAAGAAAGAAAGAACATAATCTGAAAATCTAAGCCCAACGGAGGCAAGATTGGGTAGTCACCAAAAACTTAAGATCGTCGTCAGATCCAAGGCGGTGCAAGAGAGAAGAGAAGAAGGATTTGTGTAGACATGATGAGGTTGGTAGTGCCGATGATGGCAGTTGGGGTCGATCAGTGGGTGAGCAATGGTATGAGATGGGTGGAGATGAGAGGGTTGTGGCCTTGTGACTTGTGAGTGAGAGAGCTGAGAGATGGAGAGAGGAAGAACTGAGAAAGTTAAGAGAGCAGAAGCTGATAAAGTGTCGGGTGTGAGAGAGGAGAAGAAATTGTAAAATGTTTTATTGACTTTTTAAGTGTAAAATATTTTACCGTTTTTGCCTTTTATTTTTCCTTTCACTAAAAATATTTTACATTTGACTAATTATTTTACTGCAAAAAAAACATGGTAAAATATGAAAATATTTTACATCAAAACAAACATAGCGTAAATTCGGAGGCTAGGTTACAGAATTGGGAGGTGTTAAGTACCCATTTCGCCTAGACAAAGTTTGGTCTTCTAGACTCTCATGACCAATATTTATGCATGCTATGAATGATATGTTGTACATATTAAAAAACTAAATCACACAAGTCTATTTATGAATGTATCCTCTTCTTTGTTAAAAATTCAGATCTGTGTTGTGATAAAAAAATTTGATTTGGTTTAGAAAAATCAGATCTATTTTTGTACATGTAAAAAAAAAAAATTTTGGAGAAAAAAATCAGATCTATTTTATTAAATAAAACAAAGTCTTTTGGTTAAAAAAAAAATATCAGGTCTTTTTTTGGAAAACTAAAAAATTGGTTCTTGATTTATATGTAAAAAAAAAAAATCAAATCTGTTTCATAACAAAAAATTTTAGATTTGTAGAGAATTAGAAAAAAATCAAATTTGTTTTTTATGTGAAATAAAATAAGGAAAAGATTTTTTTAGAAGAGGCCTATATTCATAAAATAAACCTATGCTACATGCATCAAACAAAACAAACAAAACTACTCTTAACTTTTTTTATTTCAAAATCTACTTTGTTGACAAAAATTCAGATCTACATCTAAAGAAGATATAGATCAATTTTTTAGATTTTAAAAAGATTCAGATTCGTATCTAAGGAAGATACAAACCAGTTTTTGTTAAAAAATTCAGATTTGCAACTAATGAAGATACAAACCAGTTTTGTTTAAAAAATTCAGATTTGCATCTAATGAAGATGCAAATTAGTTTTTTAATTGAGAAAAATTCAGATCTACATCTAATGAAAATGCAAATCAATTTTTGATTTGAGAAAAATTTAGATTTGCATCTAATGAAGATGCAAATCATTTTTTAAAAAAAAAAAATATGATAACAAGCAGATTTTTTTTTTTTTTAAAAAAAAGGAAGATCTTGACAAAAAAAATTAAAAATATATTCCAATAAAGAAAATATCGACAACACATGATATGAACATTTAAAAATTAAAACTAAACAAACATTTATTCATGCATTATCAAATTGAAAGAGTTAGAAGAAGAAGAAGTAAAGAAAAACTACCTCTTGCATGGACATACTTTTTTTCTTGAGAGAATATTTTAGGGTTCAAAGAAATTTACGCAATTATCTTTGAAACCTAAAAATCCTTCCTTACAAAAAAGAAATTCTGAAGACTAAAGCTTCTAGAACTTCTTTAACGTAAGAGAGAAAATACTAGAAAGGGGAGTCAAAAAGAGGGGAAATATGAAAGCGTGAAAAAGTGTGCTTAATTTTGAGATCCAATCTCTATTTATAGATGCTGGCAGGCTTGAAAAAATAGCTTAGACGATCAGAATATGAACTGGGACGCATCCTTATCGCTAAAAAATCGAAAAGGATGTGTTTTAAGCTCACCCTAATGCCCTCAGGCCGAAGCCCAATTGTGTGCCATTCGGCACTCCAAAAGTGCCAAATGTCACTTTTGGGTGCCAATCCCGCTTTCGAGTTTGGGTGCGTTTTAGACTCTTTTTAAAAAAAAAAAAATTTATAGGTTTTTTGAGCTGGGACTTGCACTTAGATGCGTTTTTAATTCGTATTCTAAAAATTAATTAATTTTCTAGATAATTCAGGTCTTTTCAGCAACAACTATCTTATAGATAAATACTCTAAAATTTTTTGATAAAGTCTAGATTATCCACAATTTTATTGTTATCCAATTTTCCCCTTTATTCCCATGCAAGCAATCCTATTTTTGACACTAACTAACAACCAATTACAAAATAATTTAATTAATTTTAATTGTTTAACCAATCAGAATTAATTTAAATTAATCATGTGTGGTTGACTCTACCTGGACACAATACATGCTGATCGTGCAAACTTGATCATGCAATATCTTTCGATCCGACGGTCCGATTTGGAAACCGAGCATACCGTCGCGACCGTTAGAATCTTTAGATCATTTTTATGATATGCAACGAACAAATTAATGCATGTAATGCAATCATGATTTTTGGATACATGAATGGTCATTCTAGTCATTTTCCTTGATTAAATCATGGATGCAAAATCGAGTGTCTACAGTTAGGAGATATTGTGATATTGTATCATGTTAGTTTTTTGTTTTTTTTTTTTTTTTGTTTTGTTTTGTTTTTTTTTTGTTTTGTTTTTTTTTTTTTGACTAAATTAGAGAGGTAAAAGTTATTTCCAATATCAATTAAAAAAAAAAAACTGAACTCAGAATATTAATAAAAATTTTGGATTAAAAAAAATGGAATCTTTATGGGGAGGGACCTTGGGTGCCTCTTGACTCCACCCCTACCTACAGATCCCTTCTCCTAGTTGATCAGTCATTGCAGTTGTGGTAACTAGACCTAAAAATGCTTAAAGGACCTCGAAGACTGGCTCCCAATTTACTTGTTTAGAGAAAAAGAGAGAGATACACGAGAGATAAAGAGAGTGAAACAATTAAGGAGGAGCTTAGTCCTAAGCCGAAGCCTCCTCGAGAAGTACATACCAGATAAGAGAGTGCATACTGAGTCTAGGACTCCACCATTTGGGCCATCAGGTTGGCCCAAAGAGGTTTTCCCCATTGTAGGATACTCTTTTCCCACCATAAAAAAGTAAATTGGGAGTTAGTCCTCGCGGTCCTTCAGGCATTTTTAGGTCTGTTTACCACATCAGTTATCCTTAAAAACAGTGATCACGAGCTGGACTCACATACTTATATGTATCTTATATGTATCTGCTTTATTCATTGAACCATGTATGCAATCCTTGGCACAATTATTCTTTTCATTTTTATTTCTCTTTTTCCCTCACTAGTTTATTCACTTAACCATTAAGACTTTCTGACCAACTCCTGGGTTGGTCAGGGCTGAACCGAGGCTTCTTAGTAGAATATTCATTTGGTTGTAAGAATTCATCATTTAAATGCCTTGTTGCAGTTCAATATTTTCTCTAAAATTGTACACCCGTAGTTTCGTTTTTGAATGTGTAACATGGGAGTCAATAATAAGGTGTAACATGATTAATGTAAGAGTCAACCGTTTTTCTGTATTTTTCACCTTATATTTAATCGAAAGCAATATATTGAAACACTAGGTTTTGGTGTTGTATTGTTGTTGCGTGTTAAGTTTTCTCTGCCACTGTTTCTCAAAAAAAAAAAAAGGGTTTTCTCTGCCCTTGAAATGTGATTTTGGCGTGTGCCAAACGCAACTCATGTTACACATTAAAGGGTCCGATTAACGTTTATCCTTAAGGCATACATTAACCATCTATTTTAAGAAACTTTTTATGAAAAATTGAAAAAATTGTTAAATCAGTTAGTTATTTTTTCATTTTCCACAAAAAAGTTTTCTAAAATAGTTCACTAACATATACCCTTAGGGAATACATGAGCAAAGCAAATCCCTAGTAGTTATAAAACCACAAATCAAATGCTGCGGGACAATAAGGACCACGGTCAGCTAGACTAACACAAACTGGTGGAGGAATGTCAATCTCATATTAGGCTTGATCTAGCATGTGCCATGTGAATTTTCCCCCACTCTCCCAAAAAATAAATGTGAACTTTCCACTTGATTCCTTGCTATGAAGGCAGTGTGGTAACTGGTGAGGAATTGGTTCACCATTAATTTTTTTATAATAACTGATGAGATAATATGTTGTGAATCTTGTGATTAGTGTTAATAATATGGGTCTGGCTTATCTCTAGTAGTTTTTTAGTTGGACCATTTTTTTTTTCTAATGAGAAACTACTCTATCACCCACTAACTAAACAAAATATGGAGATTAAAACTCACAACTACATTGTTTTATCTCGAGGAAAAACTAACTAAATGTCAATTTGAAAATCTAATGGAGGTAAGCCAAATCCTAATAAAATAATATAAATAATTGGTTCATGTAAAAGCAATTACACAATTTTTAGATAAATAGTTATTACACAAAAAAGTAAAAAAAAAAAAAAAAAAAAAAGGCACAATTGCACTTTTAGTCCCTACATTTTGAAAATTTTCCATTTTAGTCCCTACATTTTATTTTTTCCATTTTTAGTCCCTAAAACCAATTTACGCTTTCCGTTTTAGTCCTTTCCGTCAGTCAACCAATGGAAATAGCTGAGGTGGCAGCCGGAACAATTAAAATATTATAAAAAATGCCACATCACCCTGACAAATCAGCATATATATTTTAAAAATTAATTTATTAATTTTAATTAAATAAAAAAAATAAAAACATAATTAAAAATAATAAAATCAAACCTAAACCTAGAAAATCAAATCCAAGAACACAAATTCAGAATTAAAAATAATGAAATCAAATGCCTATGAACACAAGAACACAAACCCAGAACATCAAACCCAAGAACAAGAATTCAAAATTAAACCCATTGAATCAACTTCCTTTCCCACTTAAAATCAAATCAATAATGCAATAAAATTTGAGAAGAGAACAAAGACCAATGCTGAAAGACCCATGCTGAAAATCCATCAGTTTTTCTCGTTCTTCCCCAAAGATTAATAGCCTAAATCATAAAATCAAAGAAAACCTAGAAATCTCAAACACCAAAAAACTCAAACAAAACCCAGTTTATTTCAAACAATCAACAACAAAATCAAACAACAAGGCCAACTCGGCTCATTGAATCAAACAAACACACAAACCAAGAAAAATCCAACCAAACTCAGCTCATTGAATCAAACTCGGCTCATTGAAATTTTTTTTTTTCTGGTTTCATTTTTTGGGTTTGGGTATTTGATTTTCGGGTTTGATTTTCTGGGTTTGGGTATTCGTTTTGGGTTTCTTATACTCGGCTTCGGATCTAGCCAGCGCTTCCAACGTTTCTTTCGACCGTGCTTGAAAATTGCCGGTGTCGGATTCTTCTTCGTTTTGGTGAGTTCGGAGCACGGTCTCTAAGGATGAGAGTTGAGCTATCTCACTCGATGGCGAAGCTTGAAGGCAACGGCAGAGCTTGAAGATGACAGCGATAATGGCAGAGCTTGAAGGCGATGGCAGTGCTTGAATTCGACGGTGGAGATGGTAGATCTTGAAGGCGATGACGGCGATGACAGAGTTTGAAGACGACCTTTTACTCGCCTGGGTTTGTTGTTGTCGGTTGTGGCTTTTGCTCACTGGGGTTCACTTGTTGTGGGTTATGGCTTTTGATCGCCGGAGTTTGCCGCCGTGGGTTGAATCGATTTTGAGGCTTGGGTCTGAATAGGTTGTGGTTCTTAGGTTGGTTTTGAAGTTTCGACGGTGTGTGGCGTTGTTTTGGTGGTGGGTATAAATTTTGGTGGTTGTGGGTTGCTGTTGATGGGTATAAATTTCATGTTCTTGGGTTTGATTTTCTGGGTTTGTGTTCTTGTGTTCATAGGCATTTGATTTCATTGTTTTTAATTCTGAATTTGTATTCTTGGATTTGATTTTCTGGGTTTAGGTTTGATTTTATTATTTTTAATTATGTTTTTATTTTTTTTATTTAATTAAAATTAATAAATTAATTTTTAAAATATATATGCTGATTTGTCAGGGTGATGTGGCATTTTTTATAATATTTTAATTGTTCCGGCTGCCACCTCAGCTATTTCCGTTGGTTGACTGACGGAAAGGACTAAAACGGAAAGCGTAAATTGGTTTTAGAGACTAAAAGTGGAAAAAATAAAATGTAGGGACTAAAATGGAAAAACTTCAAAATATAGAGACTAAAAGTGCAATTGTGCCAAAAAAAAATGGTGTAAATACTTGTAGGTGCACGATTTTCCTGGTCCAAATCCTACTGATCAGGCCTTGGCCCAAGGTGCAACACACAATAAATCTTTGTAGAGGATGGGTCAAAGAACTTAGCCTCAGTGAGCTTAGTCGGTCTGATGCATAGACAACGTCATTGCAGAAACAGAAACACAAGAATGGATGTCTCACAGAAGATTCTATTTTCTGGGTACAGATAATACATTTTTTTCGTCCTCCTCTTTGAGGGACTCTACTACATTATATAGCTCTTTCATTCTTATCTGAACCTTACACTTGTTGATCATCTAAGCCTCCACTTGAGCACCTGTCCCATCAGGCACCCCTATCACTCCCTTGTGAGTTGCAGTGGCCAAGGTAGTACTGTTCAGGGGTCTTTTCCTCATTAATGAGGCCAAGAGGGTGGTTGTGGCACATTTAATGTGGTGGTGGCAGCTTTCCATGAGATATTTTGGGTTTTATTCTTTTTATATGCTGGGAGTATGAACTGCAATGGTTGGGGCGAGCCCTTCGTCCGGACTTCGTAATGTCCGAGGAGGAGTTACTCCTCGGACAGGTTTCTTTTACCGCAGTTGGGCTTGAATAATGCTTTATCTGTGACTTCTCCGTGGACAGGATGCTTTTCGGACGGGCCTGTAGTTAGACTAGCCCATTATTTTGGGCCGGACCCCACAATAGCCCCTCAAAACTCCGGTTTTTATCTCCTTCCGAGGAGAAAAGTGAGGTTTTGATGTGAGTGAGAGGATGGAAGTAAGGAGGGCTTGGGGCGCGCGTGCGGACAGTAACTTTGGACGCGCTACAATTTACGAGGCGCGGCCATTTACTTCTGGAGGTTTTATGTCCCCCTCATCCAACGGTGTGGCGTGGATCGAACGGCCATCGTTTTTTCTCGAATTTTTAGGCAGGAGCGATCTTTTCTCTCTCCTCCTGGCTATATAAGGCGTCAGAGGGGTTCAATTTTTCTTTTTATCTGCATCTCATAAACGTCAGAGGATTCCAGAGAACTCCATCGAACTCTAGAGATCTACGAATACTTGCGTCCGCTAAGCCACCGTAGCCGTTTTTCGTGAAGCGTCTCCTCCAAGAGAGATTTCCAGGCATCCCATTGAGCACTTTGTGAAGGTATCAGTAAATTTCGTTCATTTCGCCATTTCGATTCCCTCCTCGGACTTTACTTTTCTTCTCGGTCTTTATTTTCGTTCCTCCAGTTCAGCTCAGATGGGTAGATTCGAAAAATTAGTAAAAACTCCGGCCGCTGTGGAGGCCTTTAGGGCAAAATACCACATTCCACCGGGAGTGGGGCTGCAGTACTGTCCTCTTGAAGGAGTATTGACAGATAGAGGTGAGGGAGAAGTTGTTGTCCCCATGATTGCTTTCATAGAGGGAGGGATGACACTTCCCATGCGTAGGATTACTAGGGAATATCTGTTCAACCATAGGTTGACGCCGCATCAGTGTGCCCCGAACATGTTCAAGATACTAGGCTGCGTAGATGTCCTAGACGAGCGGATGAATCTAGGCCTTACCTGGCACGATGTGGTTTATCTGTACGAGTGTCACCACATCGAGAACGGAGGGTATTATCTTAAATCCCGATCCGAGGTCGTTAAGTTGATCTCTTGTCTCCCAATATCCAATAAGACCGTGAAGAATGATTTCCTTATTACTTCGGGGGAGTGGTTCGATGGTATCCATTGCCCAACTCGGGAAGGAACCCCAGGTGCGGCGTCTTTAGGGCCAATCCTTTTCGGGAAAGAGTTTAGTATTGGGGGGTTATTTTTCTTGCTTTCTTTACAATTGGAAATTTTCCTGAACTAATCCCATTTTTCCTGGACGTTTGCAGATAAAGTTCATGTCACTCCTCGTGCCTGACAAAGCGAAAGATCTCGCTGTTGACTCTATCTCTGAGGTTCCTCCTCCTCAGCCAGAGCAGAAGAAGGATCCCCCTGCTAAGGCTTAGCACTTAGGCTTTCAGTTTTTGTACTTCCCCCTTTTTTTTTTTTTTTGAATGAGAGTTGTCCTGTATTTGGTGTTCTTTTGTAAGGACCTCTCTTTTTGTATTTGATCTCGGAATATTAATATCGAATGTTTCCTTTGTGTTTATGGATTTATGCTGGTACCATCCCTTTATTTAACGCTTGTAATGATATAAACGGTCAAGGTGAAGAGGATGTCATGTAGCGAATTTAAATGAGGGTTGCAATGGTGCTAGACTGCGCGCACGCCTTAAAATGATTTCCCTTAGGTAATAGTTTTCCCAAATTGTCATAAGTAATAATTTCCCCTAAGTTTGTGGTCCGAGGAACCACGCTGGACTTAGGTTCTGTTTAAAACTTGTATAAGTTGTCATGAGTAATAATTTCCCCTAAGTCTGTGGTCTGAGGAGCCATGCAAGACTTAGGTTCTGTTTAAAACTATGAATAGTTGCCATAAGTAATAATTTCCCCTAAGTCTGTGGTCCGAGGAGCCATGCAGGACTTAGGTTCTGTTTAAAACTTGTATAAGTTGTCATGAGTAATAATTTCCCCTAAGTCTGTGGTCCGAGGAGCCATGCAGGACTTAGGTTCTATTTAAAACTTGTATAAATTGTCATGAGTAATAATTTCCCCTAAGTCTGTGGTCCGAGGAGCCATGCAGGACTTAGGTTCTGTTTAAAACTATGAATAGTTGCCATAAGTAATAATTTCCCCTAAGTCTATGGTCCGAGGAGCCATTCAGGACTTAGGTTCTGTTTAAAACTTGTATAAATTGTCATGAGTAATAATTTCCCCTAAGCCTGTGGTCCGAGGAGCCATGCAAGACTTAGATTCTGTTTAAAACTATGTATAGTTGCCATAAGTAATAATTTCCCCTAAGTCTGTGGTCCGAGGAGCCATTCAGGACTTAGGTTCTGTTTAAAACTTGTATAAATTGTCATGAGTAATAATTTCCCCTAAGTCTGTGGTCCGAGGAGCCATGCAGGACTTAGGTTCTGTTTAAAACTATGAATAGTTGCCATAAGTAATAATTTCCCCTAAGTCTGTGGTCCGAGGAGCCATTCAGGACTTAGGTTCTGTTTAAAACTATGAGTAGTTGCCATAAGTAATAATTTCCCCTAAGTCTGTGGTCCGAGGAGCCATTCAGGACTTAGGTTCTGTTTAAAACTATGAATAGTTGTCAATAGACCGGTAGGGAGGAGATAATCACGAAACAAAACATGGGCTAAGCCATTTTCATTAATAATAATATCTTCTGAGGTTATTTACATTCCATGGTCGAGGTACAGTTTTTTCATCCAAATCTTCTAGATAGTAGGCGCCTATCCCGGCCACGGATGTGACGCGGTATGGTCCTTCCCAACTGGGCCCCAGCTTGCCCCAAGAGGGGTTTTTTGCGCTGCCGAGAATCTTCCTCATCACGAGATCACCCGGACCTAGGGATCGCAGTTTAACATTGGCATCATACCCTTGTCTCAGCTTTTGGTGATAATAGGCCATATGGATCGTTGCTTTTTCCCTTCTTTCCTCGGCTAGGTCTAGACTTTTTCCTAGCAACTCGTCGTTACCGTTTGGGGTAAACGAGTTAGACCTCAGTGTGGGAAAGTTGTTCTCGATTGGGAGCATGGCCTCAGCCCTATAAGTCAACGAAAAAGGCGTCTCACCGGTTGACCGTCGCGGCGTCGTCCGATAGGTCCATAAGACGTGCGGGAGTTCTTCTACCCATCTCCCCTTTGCCTCATCCAGTCTTTTCTTCAGTCCGTTCACTATGACCTTGTTCACGGCCTCGACTTGCCCATTTCCTTGAGGGTAGGCAGGGGTGGAATATCGGTTAATGATCCCAAACTCGTGGCAATACTCCCTAAAGCTTTTACTGTCGAATTGAAGACCATTGTCGGAAATGAGTGTACGTGGAGTTCCGAAGCGGGTGATAATGTTCTTCCAGATGAACTTCTGGGCATCTACGTCCCTAATGTTGGCCAAAGGTTCAACCTCCACCCATTTAGTGAAGTAATCGGTCCCGACTATTATGTATTGCTTGTTCCCCGCAGCTTTGGGGAAAGGTCCGACAATATCAAGACCCCATTGGGCGAACGGCCATGGGCTAGAAAGGGGGTTGAGAACCCCTCCGGGTTGGTGGATATTTGGGGCAAATCTTTGGCACTGATCACACTTCTTAGCGTATTCTTGGGCCTCTCTTTGCATGTTCGGCCACCAATATCCTTGGGTGGGTGCTCTGTGCGCCAGCGACCTTCCTCCGGTGTGATTTCCACAAATTCCCTCGTGCAACTCTTCAAGTAGAGATTCGGATTCTTCTGGATGTACGCAGAGTAGGTACGGTCTAGAGTAGGAGCGCCGATATAGTTTGTGGTCCTCTGATAGCCAGAACCGAGGAGCATTCCTACGTATCTTCTCGGCCTCCAATTTTTCTTCCAATAAGATGTCGTTTTGGAGGAAGTTCTTTATGGGGTCCATCCAGCTGGGACTCTTTCTGATCTGATGGACTTGGGCCGGATTCCTTCTGATGGGACTTGCCTGGACTAGATCTTCAACAAGGATCATTCGTGGCAGATTATGCGCCGAGGACGTGGCGAGAGTGGCCAGCGAGTCTGCATGGGTGTTTGCACTCCTGGAAATGTGCGTCAGATTGAAGGACTCAAAACTCGTCTGTAGGCGTTTGACTTGTCCTAGATACTCTTGCATCCTAGCATCTTTTACTTCCAGCTCACCCATCACTTGTCCAACGACCAACCTGGAGTCCGAGAATGCTTCTATTACTTTTCCGCCCAATTTTTGAACCATCGTCATCCCTTGAAGTAAGGCTTCATATTCGGCTTCATTGTTCGTAGCCGAGGACCCGAGCCTCAATGATTTTTAAATGGCAGCACCGTCCGGTGATATTAAAACTATCCCAACTCCAGATCCTCTCTGGTTGGCCGCACCATCCACGTAGACCTTCCAGTGCAGGGTTCCCCCTGTTGAAATTGCACCAACCGATTTTCCATCCATGTCTTTCTTCTCGGTTACTGTTTCTATAGAGGGTTCAGCAAACTCCGCTACCAAGTCTGCGAGGACCTGACCTTTGATGGAGGCTTTGGGCATATATTTAATATCAAAGGCCCCCAAAAGTGCACTCCACATGGCGATCCTTCCTGTGTGTCAACGCTTCGAAGCACTGCTCGAAGGGGAAGCTGAGTTAGAACGATGACCGTATGCGCCTGAAAGTAATGAGGAAGCTTCCGGGTGGCATGTACTATCGCCAGAATTGCCTTTTCTAAAGGTAGGTATTGCACCTCAGCCTCATGTAATGATTTGCTCACATAGTAAACCGGTCGCTGCACCCCATTATCATCCCGTATCAGTACCAGGCTTACAGCATGGGGAGCTACAGCGATGTACGCAAAGAGCACCTCGTCTGCCTCAGGGCTGGACATGATGGGTGGTCGTGACAGGTATTCCTTAAGCTGCTGGAAATCCCGAACACAATCCTCCGACCATTCAAACCCTTTCCACTTGTTTATCAGGAGGTAAAAAGGTCGACATCAATCCACTGATCGCGATATGAACCGGTTTAATGCTGCAATCATACCAGTGAGCTTCTGCACTTCCTTCGAGTTCCGAGGAGCCTGTAGGCTGTTAATTGCTTTGATTTGATCGGGGCTTACTTCTATTCCCCTGTGGGTTACCATGTACCCTAAAAATTTCCCCGACCCGACCTCGAATGAACATTTGGAAGCATTCAGTCGCAACCGGTGTTCCCTTAAGATGGCGAAGATTTTTTCAAGGTCTTTCACGTGCTCGGACACCCTTTTACTCTTCACAACCATATCGTCTATGTAAACCTCAATGATCTTGCCCAGCTGTGGCTCGAACATCCGGGTCATCATCCTTTGGTAGGTTGAGCCTGCGTTCTTCAGCCCAAACGGCATCACCTTATAGTGATAGTTTCCGATGGGCGTCATGAAAGCCGTCTTCTCTTGGTCTTCTAGCGCAAGGGGTATCTGATGATAGTCCTGGAAGGCGTCCAGGAAACTCATTCGAGGGTGACCCACGGTTGCATCCACCAATCTGTCGATTCGGGGCAAGGGGAATGGGTCCTCTGGGCACGCCTTGTTCAGGTCCGTGAAGTCCACGCAGACCCTCCACTTCCCTGTCTTCTTCTTTACCACCACCGTGTTTGCCAACCATTCGGGGTAAAAGACCTCTTTAATAGCCCCTGCTCTTTTTAGTTTTGCCACTTCGTCTCTTACGGCACTAACATGTTCCTTTGAAGGGCGTCGGGGTGGCTGCTTCTTCGGAGTGGAAGAGGGGTTGACGTTCAGGTGGTGACAAATAAGGCTAGGATCAACTCCCGGGGCGTCGTAGGCGTCCTATGCAAACACATCGACATTCCCTCTGAGAAATCTGACCAGTTCCTCTTTTTCTTGAGAAGGCAACTCAGAGCCGACTTGAAAAAACTTCTCCGGGTCGTTGTTGACAGCGATCTTATCTAAACTTTCACACCTTATCTCCTCGGCTAGCCCATCGCTTTGCTTTGCCGAGGTGGCTAGTTGCTATAAGCTCTCAGGGGCCGAGGACTCGGCATGGGGCCAATGTAAGATGGCGGCCACCATACACTGCCTGGCCACGGCCTGATCTCCTCGGATCTCTTCTACTTGTCCTTTGGATGGGTATTTTACTTTTTGGTGAAGTGTGGAGGATACGGCTTCTAGGGCGTGGATCCATGGCCTGGCAACTATCGCGGTGTAGGGTGAGTAAGCGTCGACCACGATAAAATTTACCTCCACCACCTCCGACCCAGTCTGTATGGGTAGTCAGATCTGCCCCTTTGGCGTAACAATCCTCCCTTCAAAGCTGAGAAGGGGGGAGTCATAGGCTGTCAAATCTTCCGGCTTCAGGTTCAGCCCCTTGTACAGATCAGGGTACATTATCTCTACCGCACTTCCCGAGTCTATTAACACCCTTTTAACATCGAAGCCTCCAATTCTTAACGTAACCACCAAGGCATCGTCGTGAGACTGAATAGTTCCTCTCTTATCCTCGTCCGAGAATCCCAGTATCAAAGAGCTTCCCATTTTTGACCTTTTAGGTTCCCTTTGCCTGTCCTCGGAAGGGAGCCGATCAACAGCTAGTACCCTGGGGAGGGGTGGCCCAGTTCTTCTTGGTGCGGCGAGGATGACATGTATCGTTCCGGTGGGGGGTCTTAAGGACACATCCTTTCGAGACTCTTGCACTGCTTGACCGGAATGGCCGCTCGAGGGGTGCAGAAGGTGACGCAACTTCCCTTCTCGGACCAACTGATCTAAGTGATTCCATAGATTCCTGCAATCCTCAGTGGTATGCCCATGGTCCTGATGATAGTGGCAATACAGGTTCTGGTTACGTTTGGAAGGGTCTCCAGCCTTCTTTCCCGGCCACCTGAAATAGGGCTCGTTCCTTACTTTCTCCAGCACCTGTTGTACAGGCTCCCTGAATACGGCATTCACTGTCTGCGGGTTGCTCTGTCCAGCCTGTCGCGAAAAATCTCTCCTCGGCTGGCTAGGGTTATACCGTTCCGACCTAAAATCACTTACTTTGGGGGGGGGATGACCTTCTCCTTTCCCCTTCCTTGCAACTGATCTTCCTCCACCCTTTTGTACTTGTCAATCCTATCCATCAACTGATGAACGTCGGCAACTGGTTTACCAGTGAGGGATTTCCTTAAGCCATGCTCGATGGGGAGACCGCTTTTGAACGTGCTGATAGCAACATCATCATGGTTGTCATCTAAGTCGTTATACACCTCCCAATATCTATCCGAGTAGGCTTTGAGGGTTTCTCCTTCGTGCATGGATAAGGACAATAGCGAACTGAGGAGTCGAGGGACTCTGGTGTTTGTGATAAAGCGGGAGCAGAAAGCCTGAGTGAGTTGCTTGTAGGAGCCTATGGAATTTGTCTTCAGGCTATTGAACCACCTCATCGCCATTGATCCCAAGCTGGATGGGAAGATTTTGCACATTAGGGCTTCATTTTGTGAGTAGATTGCCATTTTTTGGTTAAACTGACTCACATGCTCTACCGGGTCTGCTCGGCCGTTATAGATGGCGAACACCGGTTGGTTGAAGCGCCTAGGCAACTTAGCCCCTTCGATTCTATACGTGAAGGGTGACCTTGAAACCTGGTCCAGCGCCTTCTTCATAGCATCGTTCCCCGAACCCTTGCTGGATGGGCTCTCATACTTCCGTACAGGGCGTGATTCTCTTTCGTAGGAAAAGGTTTCACTTGGGGGGGTCCTTGACCTCCGTCGGTAACTCGCATCCTCCGCATTAGAAGACTCGCCTGAGTCGGAGGGAGATCGTTTTCGCTGCACACGTCGTAACTTCCTTTTCAGGTCATCTATCTCTCGCTGCATGGCCTGGTGACTATTTCGCCTCTGGGACACGTGACTACCTATCTGAGTGTGACTCTGGCTCGTCCGGATAGTATGCACACTTCCCTCACGATTTCCCCTGCCGCCTGGGTTGGCGGGGTTATTTTGCCTTTGGGACTCGGCGGGTTGTGTCTGTTGGGAGGTAGCCTGGTGAGGATTCTCCTGGTGTGGACCTAGTTCTGTCATGCTCGACCGTTGTGCTAGCTGATGCCCTAGTTCTTCTCACAGACGGCGCCAATTGTAGGTGCACGATTTTCCTGGTCCAAATCCTACTGATCAGGCCTTGGCCCAAGGTGCAACACACAATAAATTTTTGTAGAGGATGGGTCAAATAACTTAGCCTCAGTGAGCTTAGTCGGTCTGATGCATAGACAACGTCATTGCAAAAACAGAAACACAAGAATGGATGTCTCACAGAAGATTCTATTTTCTGGGTACAGATAATACATTTTTTTCGTCCTCCTCTTTGAGGGACTCTACTACATTATATAGCTCTTTCATTCTTATCTGAACCTTACACTTGTTGATCATCTAAGCCTCCACTTGAGCATCTGTCCTATCAGGCACCCCTATCACTCCCTTGTGAGTTGCAGTGGCCAAGGTAGTACTGTTCAGGGGTCTTTTCCTCATTAATGCGGCCAAGAGGGTGGTTGTGGCACATTTAATGTGGTGGTGGCAGTTTTCCATGAGATATTTTGGGTTTTATTCTTTTTATATGCTGGGAGTATGAACTGCAATGGTTGGGGCGAGCCCTTCGTCCAGACTTCGTAATGTCCAAGGAGGAGTTACTCCTCGGACAGGTTTCTTTTACCGCAGTTGGGCTTGAATAATGCTTTATCTGTGACTTCTCCTCGGACAGGATGCTTCTCGGACGGGCCTGTAGTTAGACTAGCCCATTATTTTGGGCCGGACCCCACAATACTATTTTGGTCCCTAGGTTACAATCAATTTGTTCCTTACATTTTGGTAGCAGTCAATTTGGTTCCTAATATTTTCAATTTACAGTCAATTTGATCCCTACCATTAACTGACTAATGGAAAAGGCTTGCGTGACAAATGGTTTGCACGGTTGGCATGTTTAGCATTAAAATATTAAATGATATGCTGATGGGTTTAAATTTTATTGTCCACATAAGCTTTTCTTTACCATTTTTTAAATTTAATTTTCTTATAATCTTTTTAACCAAACATAATTTCTTTTTTATTCTCTCTCTCTCTCTCTTCATTCTTCCATCTTTAGTTCTCAATGATCGGCAAAATCGATCCATACACCATCGACTTTGTCCCCAAAGCCTTCTTGGCAACTACTCTTTGATTCTCCCAAGAAGATCGTCATCCCTTTGTGGCCACTTGTGCAACCTCCACCGCAACAAATCAAGAAGTATCTTCAATCCTAAAATTTCAACGCTTCCATCGTGGGTTTCCTCTAGATAAAAAATAGATGGTGTTGGAGAAGAATGAGATGAGGTTAGGAATTGCTAAGTTGGGAGTGAGATTGGTGAGTTTGGGTTTGGTGGATCTAGATGAACAAAGTTTCTCTCCAAACTAATTTGGGGAGAAACTCCTCAAATTTCTCATATATCTCTTTTTTCAGTGTAAATTTTGAAAATCTAAATGTTGAACTTCATGTTCCTTAGGTTCTTAACATGCATATCAAATTTCGTTCAAATCAGATATTGTTTACTATTCAATCAATAAACTTATTTTTTATACATAATTTTAGATCATAAAAATTTGAATTTTTAATATTTGTTCAATGACATAACAATTGATTTTTGATTTTCTTGAAATTTTATAAGCATGAATGATATAATAAGAACATACTATTCAACGGTTAGATTTTCAAAATTCACACTCAATATTAAGATATAGAAGGAGTTTGTAGGGTTTCTCTCCAAACTAGTTTGAAGAGAAACTTTGTTCGATCTAGATCGGAGAAGATGATTTGAGATCAGAGAGGATTCGTAAGCTTGAGCTAGCTCTACGAACTGAGCTGTGGCTTTAGCTTGGGATAAGTCGAATCTAGGTTTATGGTGGTGCTAGAGGTTGGGGTTATGCCGTTATAGTGAATCTAGGTTTGGAGGATTGGTGTTTGGAGGCACTAGGTTTGGTGGATCTAGGTTTTGGGATTTGTTTGAATTTGGGGATTTTGGTTGAAATTTAATGGCATAATATTTACAGTGATTGAAAGCAAAATTGAAGGTTAGAATCAATGTAATTTGTGCTGATCTGCCATTATTGGACTAGATTATTGTTTGGATACCAAGAAATTGCAAGAATGAGAAGAAAATGAAAACTTGTTTATTTACCAAGAAAATATAAGAAAGGAAAAAAAATAGAGTTGATAAAATAAAAAAGAAATTTTGTTTGGTTAAAAAAATTGTAAGAAAAGTAATTTTGAAAGTTGATGTGGCCTTTTCTTGCCATGTAAGTACTATGTGGCCAATGATTTTGACAAGTAGCATATTATTTAATATTAAAGTTGCCTATTGTGTAAACTATTTGTCGTGTAAGCATTTTTCGTTATGAAGTTAATAGTATGGATCAAATTGACTGTATTCTCTATTACAAAAATATAGAGACTAAATTAATTATAACTCCAAAACGTAAAAATCAAAATAGTATTTTTGCCAATAATTATTTAGTAGTCCTCAAAAGTTCTATAATTCAATTGACCTCTCTCCAACCAACTAATATTAAAAAAATAAAAAGAATTGTGTAGTCAATTAATTTAAAAAGGGAAAGGGAAATTAGGAGTGCAGGGGGTTGGGACTAGTCATTATAACCACCATATATTGGCGGGAAAGAAACTGGAAAGGGAGAACATTTACCTTCAAGTTCACAATATATCTATCTCAGAAAGAGAGGAAGAGGTGTCAAGCTTTACAGCTAAATTATACAGTTGCTTTTAAAGGGGACATCAGAGGGATATATGAGACTGAAAAGTCACATGCTTTTCTTTAGTAGCATCAGATGCATTGTTGTAGGTTACCAAGACAAAAATTAAGAGAGTAGTGGGAGGAGACAAGCAATGCATGTGAACTTGGGAAGAAGAATGGACCACACAATACACAATACATAATATAATAATAGAGTATTTAGTTGTTCTCACTTCTCAGCATATCTTTCCCATGTGAGGTCGCTGTGTACTTCTACTTGGGACCCACCCGGCCCATCTTTTGTAGTCTCTTCCCTGCATCTGCGCCAAGCCTTCCTCTCCTCACTTCCCAATTTTTATTTTTCTTCTTCTTGTTTTCCCTTTTCTAGATTCTCAATATCAAGGGGACCCATTGCCCAAACATATATATTACTCTTACTTAATCCAATAAACCTCTGCTACTAGTGAATGCTCGATAGAGTCAACATTTCTACAGCCAAAAACATCTAATATGGAGTAGTTGTTATGTGTTAACATTGATTGTGAAGCTCGAGCATAGCAATTGGGGACTGGGATTTAATTGGTGTGAAAGTAAAGTTAAGTGAGTGCTGGGCCTGGGCTTCAGCTTCTTTGATCATCATACATACTAAACAAGCATCAGATGAGGGACCCGGCCACCATGATCTCTCAGGACTCAGATCTTGATGAAAGGGCCAACTCAGTATTACAAATACAAAAGATTTCCATCATTGCCATTGATTCCCATTACCCACTTAAAAAGAGAGGGGAAAAAAGGAAAGCGAAATCTAGCTCCTTAAAGCTTTGGCATTTGCTAGGTGCAATAGGTTACGCGTTATGCGTTATTATACATACCCTCAATGAAGAAACAAGCCACGTCTATATCAATCAATATTTCACCATCATTATCATAATTATCATCACCCTCTAAGTCCCATTGGCCGCATCAAACCAAACAAACCAGACAGATAAGAATCAAAGGGATCAGATTACATCACAACAATTCAATCCTAATGCTAGTCAAAAAGCACACAAAGAAACAGTTGCACTCTTTCTAACTAAATCCAATGTCCATTACAATTAAAATAAGACCCTCTTGGATGTACATTATCAAACATAACTAAGAAAAATAAAAAAATGGTAACAATCATCATATCCTCTCTCTTACAACTTCATGGGGTGAATCAATTAATAAGATTAAAATAAATATAGAAGAAAAAAGCCAACAAGTTACAAGGATACTCCCTAAAAACCGCATCCATGCCTTTTTTTTTTTTTGGGTCATATAATATTAGGATAAGTATTTTTTTTTACGATGATATATTATAATTACTTTTATAATATTAAGGTAAAAAAAAGAAGAAGTTGGAGTATACGAAGTGTGTGTGTTTGTTTGCTGCTTGTCCAGTGTCCACGACCATGTTTCTCATTCTTCGACGGTTAGAAAAATCCAAATGGACTCCTCCTGTTTTATTAATGTATTAAATAAAGGAATATATGTTAGGAAAAAACAAAAAACAATAATAATAATAGTAATACTAGAAATTATGATTATACATGTCACATGAAATTAATTAAGTCAATGGTCTCCCACTTTGTTTGCCCAACAATGAATCCCGCTACAGAGTCTACAGTTTACACGAATCAATGTCAAATTGACGGTGTAGATGGATGGTGGTTAGTTGTAGTAATTTATAGTGAGTGACTGACCCATTCAGAGCTCAGAGGCCTAGAGGCCTTGTACAGTTTTCTTCAGACAGACACAGACACCAAACTTTAGCAATTGCTGCTGGAATCAAATTGTCCTAGTTTAATATTATTTACTGTGAGTGACAGAATTACCAAGATTCCCCAATTCAATTCAAGGCTCTCCACGTCAGCACAAAAAGCACAGACAGAAGACCCACCAATTGATCATGCGTAGCAGAAGTTAAAATGTGGAAATGGATGATGATGCTTTAAAACATCCCATTTTCTCTTCTCATCTTATGAGTAGATTATAGACACAAACAAAGCAGACAAGCGGACCCACTTTTGGTGTGAATCCCCAATGTATAAATATAGGGGGGGGTATAATAGTCTTTTCACCACTACCTAAAGGGCTCAAAAAGGAGTAAACCTCTTTCACGCGCCTACCACCAAGTACAGAAGCCAGCATGCAACGAATGCACACTTGGCCCTATCTAATTAAATTTGCCGAAGTCTAACCCACGACCAACAGTCTCAAGTCAAAGACAAACTATAATTTTTGAAAACCCCCTTTTACCCTTCCCCAAACTTGGCGGGCGCCCAAGGGGCTGGGTTATTAATATTATATGCAAAGAAACTGTGAAAGATTGGGACTTCACAAGCCTCAAAACCTAACTAAAAAGTACGAAATGCCTATTATACCCTAGAGAAAACGTACCTTTCTTGGCGGGGGTTAGTTTCTTTGTTAATTATTCCCTCCAAGTCCTGCTGAAAATGGTCTTGAGCCTATTCCCGGAGAGTTTCTGCAAGGCTTTCTTGGCTCCGGCAACCTCCATCTCCGCCAGCCTCTGCAAGTGGTTTTGAGCCCCAGCGGCCACCAGTCTCTTCCTGCACCCCTGGCTTCCTCCACTGACCACTGCCGCCACCACCATCACCGGAAACTTTTTACAAACCAGCTCATTCTTAGGGTCCAACATCTGCATAAGCCTCATAACACTCTTCTCGTCCCTCGCCAACTCTTTCCTATTCGATCTGACAGTCAAAAGCGACACCAACGCCTCCGCCGCTGACTCCTGCAGCCCCACCGGCTTCGGTGACTCCATTAGCTTCACCAACGACCCCATACAACCACCAATGGCCCGCTTGTTACCATCACTGATTGATAAAGTAGCAAGCAAAGACGCTGAGATTTGCTGTAGAATAAGATTCCCATGTTTGAGAAGCTCGCCTAATTGAACTATAAATGTTGTTGATGATGATAAAATCCGAGAAATCGAATCCAATGTAGAAAGACAGCTTATTGTTCTCACAACATGTTCCAATGTGTCGGAACTAGAAGAATCCTGAATCAAATGCAGTAATCTTTGTAACCCACGTTCTCTTATTATCAAAGCACGAAAATACTCACCAGAAGAAGCTAATTTTGCTATACAATGCGCCGCCTTTTCTTGAGCTGAGCTTGTGCCTGAGATTAATACTTGAATCAGAACAGTCACAGCTCCTTCCTCTGCTAAACTGTTCTTGATCTCTTCCACACTGGCAACGTTCCTAATAGCACCCGTTGCGTGTGCTTGCGTGACCGTCGACCCAGATCGACACGCCTCGATCAGGATCAAAACGCCGCCGTATGCGGAAATAGCCCACGCGTTTTCGGGATCGGCAGTGATGGCTTCCACAGCAGCCGAAGCCTTTTCCTTTAAAGACGTTGACCCAGTTTCAAGGATCCTTAACAAAGGCCCCAGGCCCCCTTCTTCGAACACAGTCTTGCGCGACTCGTCGTTTGCCGAGGCGAGGACCGATATGGCGGTGGTAGCGTGTTCTCGGATGAGATTGTCGTTGAAATCCAGCAAGTGAATGAGATAAGCAACGTTTCCTTCTTTAGCAACCAAAGTGGCGGATTTTGATTTTTCATCATCTTGGGTGAGGAGTTGAAGTAAGGACTCCAAAGCTTTTTTCTTGAACTCGATCCCTCCGATTTGTAAGCGAGTGAAAAGGTCTCTGACGAAGAAACCCAAGTCTTCTTTAGTAGAGGAAGGACCTGGGTGAGAGAGAACGATGGCGTTGGAGTGGTGGAGGACCCCAGATCGGAGGAGTAAGTCGAGGTCGTGGAGGGAGTTGGAGAGAGAAGAGGAAGCCATGTCGAGGTCGCTTTGCATGAGGAGTTTTCCTCCGGAGAAGGAAGGGAAAGAACATTGTTGGGAGAGGGTAGAGAGGCGGTGGAGAGTAGAGTGGAGAGAAGGGAGGAGGGAAAGGAGGAGAGGATTATCGGACCAGTGAGTAGAGGAGGAGAGGGAGGAAAGAGAGGAGCGGAGGGAAGTGAGTTTGGAGTGGAGGACTTGCCATCGGCCAGTGAAGGATTTGACGGAAAGAGAGGAGAGAAGGAGGAGGGAAAGGAGGTTGTTGATTAGCTCGAGAAGGGTTTGTGGTGAAGAAGAAGAAGAAGAAGAAGAGGAGGAGGAGGAAGGTGGTGATGGAGTTGTAGTTGTGGGATTCATTTGGGTGAGTTTGGGTGGAGCTCCAAAGGTAATGGTAATGGTAGAGGATGTGAATACATGTGAGAGTAAAGAAGAGAGATTTGGTTGCTTTGGGGAAAGGAGGGAGGAGTGGTGACTCTTTGAGTTTGACAGGAAGATGATGGAGAAAAGTGAAGGTACCGAGAGAGAGAGAAGAGGGACCTTGGGCTGTGGACTTGCTTGTGGGATTGGGACTTGAGAGAGAGAGAGAGAGAGAGAGAGACTAGGGTGAAATGGGCCTCGATTTGGCCCGAGCTTTACTTCTATTTCACGACACGGAGTTTTGTTAAATCATTAATTCATTATGCAGTGAAAAAGATTTTATTTTTATTTTTTATTAACAGTGATAAAAGAATTAAGAACAGAAACAAAGACAAAATACATAGCACATAATATTACCCTTTTGGAGCAATTGACAATTTGACACTTTATCTGTGATAACTCCAGAGAAAATGGAGAAATGTTTACTACAAGTTGAGTCTGCAATCTACATGTATGGGTGGTCCTAAACAGCTATAAAATTTCTATAAAGAATCCAATTCCCCGTTTGATGGTGCTTTAGCGTACTTTACAGCTTTTCATTGTGAAACAAAAATGACTTGCAACCCATTTGTTTTCCTCTTTTTTAGGAGTTAGAAAATTTTTTAGACAACTCTTTAAGAATATGGAATATCTCAAATAAACAAAACTTTTGAAGAGCTTTAAGTTTTTAATTTGTTTTTCCATCTTGAAATGATTAGGAAAAAAAAAATGACAAATGCAAACTTTACATTTTTCACAATTATTGATATAACATATTGTGATTGTTATATAGTAAAAAAAAACAATGTCGGTTATAGTCTTAGCAAAAATAATATTTACTAATTGCATTCCGCCATCTCAACAAATTGTGAAAGAGTGCTAGTGATACCAAAAACAATCATTTTTGAAGGTTAGCATTGAGTCATAGATTTGGTTATGGGCTTATGGCTGTTCAGTAAATTTTTATTAAAGTATAAAAACAAAAGAGAAAAAAGATTAAACCATAGTTGTAATTTCATTCACAAAAAATAATTGGAGACGCGTGAATTGGGTCATTCTGTAGTGTAAATTAATTGATATAAATCTGTACCAGTTCTAAAAAAGCTCTAGGAAAAGCTTACCCACCAAATTATTAATGCTATAATTGGGAACATTTAAAATATTTATGGTAGGATATTATTCTTAGAATTTATAATTGATTGAGAAATAATCTAATAAATATGACTGATTGAAATATTTGGGAGGATTGCAATTCATTTAAATTGAGTTGCCCTATAAAAATTAATGCGCATCGAAGCCTATCTAAATTATAAGAACTAAGAAGTTTGTCAAATTAATTAGTGCATGGTAGTATCTAGAAGACGGCGAAATTAGTGCGAATAAACTCTTAAGACTTAGAAAAAGTTGATTGCTAGAAGCTACATAATGCTGATTATTGTTTCAACTTTCATATAAAAGCAATAATACGTTTCTTTTTTATTCATAAAAAAAAAAACGTTTCTTTTTTATTTTTATATTTATAGCAAAAATACCATCTTGGTCTACCTTTTAAGTTTACTATCAGCTTAGTTTCTACATTTGAGTAATAATCAAATTGATTTGGTATATGTTATTTTCAATTTACAATCAATTTAAAATCAATTTTTGTTAGTAAGTTGATGATAAGAACCAAATTGATTACAATTAAAAATAATAACAGTGACCCTAGAAACTAAAATGGTATTTTCACTTTTTCTTTTGAGGTGGGTTCCTCACTTCGCTCTGGTCTGCAATGAACATTCAACACGCAATTTACCTGGTCGGGCCTTGTCAGTGTGGGCCTAAAAAATCATACAGTTAGCTGAGCTGGGTCAATAGATGCATTCTTTTGTTTTAGGTCTTAGGAAATGTGGCCTAGTCTGTCAAAAGTTAGCTGTCTGGGTCACCTTTGAACCCCCAACAAATGATTTCCAGGCTTGAAAATTTTGTATGTGAATGCTACAACTCCATTTGTTTTTATTTTTTCTCTCGTTTGAAACTTTGAAATGGGGTAAGTCAAGGTCAAATTTTATGTTGGAATTAAATTAATCTTTAACTTCTATCCCTCACCTTATCATTATTTGGAGCTTGTGATACTTGAAAAGAAATCAACGTGAACTGAAAAGGCGAGAAAAACATTCTAGAGATTTTACGCGGTTTGAAAGTGTAACATTCGCATGACCGAGTGGTAAATAGGTATTTTGTACCTGATGCAATTTACTCATTTTCTCTCACAAATTTTTAAATTTTTAACTCTCTTTTAATATATTTTATTTAATAGTTAAGATTGAAAATTGTTTTTTCAACTTTCAATCTCAGCTATTAATTACAATTGCATTAGGTAAGTATTATACCTGATCTCAATTCTCAGTCAACTATATGTAAATTTAGGATTACAACAATCTCAGCTATTAATTACAATTGCATTAGGTAAGTATTATACCTGATCTCAATTCTCAGTCAACTATATGTAAATTTAGGATTACAACTTACAACAATGTTTTAAAAACATAACCCTACCTACCCAATGCAAACCCCCAAAATAGCCTTGCTCTGTACTGCATCTTATGAGGCTGTTTGACTAATGGCTTAGAGCAACCACATTAGTTTGTGTAAATTTTCTGTCTATTTTGCAAGAAAAAACTACTTTTTCTATTTTACACATCTACTTTTACAAAACACCCACATCAATTTATCTATTCTACACATTTATTCAATAAAATATTCATTCTTTTTACATTTTTTATTATTTCATTCCCTCTCCTCTTTGGAACAAACTCACAAACTCATCTTCTCCGTCGAGCCACACGCACACCCAGCCAGCCACCCTTCAACAAAATCCGTCGAGCCACACCTACACCCATCCTTCAACAAAATCACCCACACCCAACTAGCCATCGTCTTCTTCGTTGAGCTACTGACCCAACACAAACCCAAAATCATCCACACTCAGCCACCATTGACGACATCAAACAAAAACGACACTGACTCACTAAAGGACACCGATCAAACAACCCAATAATGAAACCCCTCCCAACGATTCGACTCGTTTGTTGCAACTCATTTCACCAACTCTGACCCACTAAAGGACTTGGCCACTGATTCACTGATCTTCCACAACAACAACAACACCTCTTTCTCCGCCAAAGATGACGCGTTCACGTCGCAGCCAGTCTCGGAGATTTACGCCAATGAAGCGATCGGTGAGGACTTCGATGGAGGGTTTCTTGGATCGGACAGTTTGATTTCGCCCCCTCCAATGGAGATGGAGCCTGAAGAAGGCTTCGCTCTCAGGGAATGGAGGAGGCTGGACTAAGGGACCGGAGAGATGTCAGAGTAGAAGATGAAAAGGAGAGAGTGAGGTGAGGAGAGAGAAACAAATAATAAATTAATAGATAGAAGAGCTATAGTAACTGTGTAAATATACACGGTTACTGTAGCTCATGGAAATCTTTACACATTTTTACGCCTACTGATGTGAATGTTTTTTTGTTCAAAATGTGTAAAATTTGTACTTTTTTTTTTTTTTTTTTTTTTTTCTATTTTAGAAGACTATAGATGAGCTGATGTGGTTGCTCTTAGAATCAAATATGAGCCAACTTCAACAAATTTCAACATAAAAAACAATGTTCCACCTCTTCATAAACCCTTAATATGTAGAATTCAATCTCAACTATTTCAATATAAAGACAAAGAAGTTTATCAACTAAACTAAGAAACAACAGGGGTAATGTGGTTCCCATAAAAAAAAAAGGGTAATGTGGTTGCAGGTTGCAGCCATATCCAAAAAAAATATGTGACAAGTGCTGCAGAAGGGAGAACAGCTTTAGTTTCATGATATGAATTCTTGGAAAAAGTGGGTCAAAACTAACCAAGTTTTTTTGGTAGTAAATGGGAGTTTACAGAAATCCATTATAAACTACTAACTATGAAACTAGACAACCAAAATCTATAAGATTAGCAAATTACTCTTGACATTGATATTCAAATAAAGTAACTCTGTAATGGATTTGACCCACTTTTTTCAAGATTGATACAGTAGAATAACATATAAGTAAATAATCATCTAAAAAGATTGATACAGTAACTCTGTAACAACATATACAGAATTATTAGACTTATGACATATACCAGCATGTCAAAAGAATTGATTAAGAAATGGATACCAAACCTCATTTTCCTATCAAGTCATTGGTTTCCAATGGTTGTTGTGTCCTGCATTAGTACACAAGAATAATAAGTAAATATACAAATTGATAACAAGACAAGTCAACATTGTAGTGTATGAGAAACAATAAAAGAAAGAGAGCAAGAAAACTAACTGCATAACATGCAACAAAACCACACATAAATCTGCAACTAGTCAAATGTTACCTTTTAGGCTAAAATGCAACTATAGTTGATTTGATTAACTGAGAATAATGCAAACAATTCAAAGCTTATAACCATCCAAAAAAACCAGAAAGAATTTGGGTCCCCCTAACAGTCATCTTAAAACTCTCATTTTCCCCCCGCATCACAAGCCTTAGCCCCTCTAGAGGCAGATCCAATTGAAATTTGACTAGGGAAGTCTCATTAGAGAAGCCTAGGTGACTGCCATATTTTTTTGGATAAGTAGTGACATTGCATATATTAGCTAACCAACAAGCAGATTAAAGTAATATATCTGCACTGCCAGCATGAAGTAACACCCTTCTGTTTTATAGGTGGGAAGACACTAATTGTAGACGCCACTTCAGAAGAAGAGTCCCAAATGAGCTCCGCCGTTTCTATAACAGGAAAGGACATATTTATGGGCTGACCAAACGAGGTGGTGCAGGCCTTGATCCAATTGAAATTTCTCATACACAAAATAGTACAGAAAAGCATGAAAAAGGTTCAGGGACTTTACTAGAATGATACAATGTATATGGCTATATTTGTCAGAGTGGATAACAACTATGCATGTTGAAAGAATGTGAAACTTGAGTGGAATGATTAAAAATGAAAGTCCTACCTTCAAGAACTGATGAAGCACTAGCACAAAGTTGGTAAAATACATGGTATGACCTCTCGCCCTCAATCAACTTCCCCTACACAAATCAGAACATAATCAACATATTTAAACAATGAAACCAAATTGCATAACTCTTCTCCTATCTAAATTGTGAAAACTGAGGGTAGTCATTAATTATCATTGCAAAACTTTAACAGTTTCAAAAATTTTCAAATATAAACCATGATAAACCGAAGAGAACCTTCCAATTGGCTAGAGTTGTCATTCCTTGATGTTTTTGCATTCCCAAATGCTTCCACGATATAATTTTTCTGAAATCCCACAATTGCCACCACCAAGAGCAGTCAAGTATTGCATTGCAATTTTAGCCATCTCAATTTTCCCAACTCCACTTTCCCCACTTTAAGAAACACAATTAAAAGATTATTCTGTATACAGACTACTGATGGGACTGACGAAATCAACTACAAACGAACCTAACATCACAGATGAGATCATCCTCATGGATGAACCGAAACAAATGCCTCCATCACTAACGAAGGCATCAAGACCATTCAATATCGCCAGTAATACCTCGGATGGTTACAACAACAGCTATGCAGACCGTTGAAAGCACATTAAAACCCCATTATTAAGCAGGAGGCATTACCAAGAAATGCATTAACGTCCCATTATTAACCACAAACGGTCAGAATCCAAGGCAACATATATATAAGGCTCTCACATCACCAACACAAGGTACTTAGACACTCTTAGCTATATTTCTTGTTCTGTTACTTCGTGATATTGACTTTGGCATCTGAGACTTTGTGGTAGGCACCACACCGGTGACTACTTTGAGGACACTATCACCCAGGCTGAAGATTGGTTCCATCTGCCATCTCTGACTGACGAACTTACGCTTCATCAGTTTGGCGCCGTCTGTGGAAAACGACTTTTTCAGATTCATATTTGAAAACGTAGTTTCCATCAACTCCTACATTCAGATGGAGTCCAATCCAGATTCCATAGTCTTGGCCCAGCAAGTTCAAGCTCTTGCGGCCACCATTGAAGAACTCACTAAACAAAATTAGGAAATGAAGCTGCGACTTCAACAAGTTCAACAGGAAGAGAATCGGTTTAAGGATAACATGGAGGGAGAAGGGGATAGCCATAGGAGGAGAATTCATCAAAGACCTACTACTCCGGACGAGCAAAATTCAGATCTCCTTCGAGAGATGAGGAAGGAGATGGACAAATTGAGGAATGCTATTAAGGAAAAGACAGATCGAAGCGTAGACAGAATGGTAAGGGCTACAGATTCACCTTTCACTACAGCAGTCCTTGAATGCCTCGTGCCGTCAAAGTTTCGTTTACCTCAACTTGAGCCGTTTGACGGGCTCAAAAACCGTCAGGATCACCTTAATACTTCAAAACGACGCTGGGCCTTCAACAGCCGCCCGACGAGATACTATGTCGTTCCTTTCCCACCACTCTCAAAGGTGCTGCAAGGGAATGGTTCACAAAGTTGCCCACATCGTCCATCGATAACTTCGAGCAGACCACTTACTCACCATCAAGCAGGGGGAAAAGGAAACCTTGAGGTCATATGTAAAACGTTTTACTTAGGAGACCCTCAAGGTAGACGAAGCTGATGACAAAGTACAGCTGATGACCTTCAAAGCAGGGCTGAGATCCAGAGATCTTGTGGCTTCACTCGCGAAGAATCCTCCAAAGATGATGGCAAAAATGCTCCTAAAAGCACAGAAGTACATGAATGCCAAAAATGCTTTAGCAGCCATAAAGGACGTAAAAAAGCCAAGAGACAAAGGAAGACGGGATGACGAGCGTAGGGGTCAAAAGAGGGAACGCCCAGATCATTGAAATAATGACGGGAACAGAAGAAAAGATGATAAAGGTCCCCGGACGGTAAGATTTACTCTTCTGGTTATGCCTGTTGACAAAATTTTGACTCAGATTAAGGACGAGCACTATCTCAAATGGCCAAGGCCATTACACTCATCCCCTAACGTTCGTGATAAGAACAAGTATTACCGATTCCACAAGGATTACGGCCATAACACAGAAGATTGTAGGGACCTAAAAGAGCAAATAGAGGAGTTGATACTGAAAGGAAAGTTATAGAAATATGTGAAGAAGGGAGAATATAGTAAGTTCAGAGACGGTAATAAGAGCTAGCATGAGTCCTCTTCCAGGAGTGACGATCGCCCGTCCCAACCTCCACAAGATGTGATCGGGGAGATAAAAATGACTACAGGAGAGCCCTTCTCAAGAGGGTCATTTAAATCCCTTAAGAAAGCGTACCAGAGGCAGGTGAATAGCGTCCACACGATACCTCCGTTTAAGCAGCAACGAACGGACCGAGACATGTCCTTCAATGAAGCGGATGCCAGGAGAGTGAAGCAACCCCACAATGACCCTTTGGTTATAATGCTGAATATAGAGGAATTCAATACCAAAAGGTTCCTCATGGACAACGGTAGCTCCGCGGACATCATCTACCTCCCTGCTTTCCAGCATTGAAGCTAGATCCAAAGAGACTGCGCTAATTTGACTCTCCCTTCGTTAGCTTTAGTGGAGACAGGGTATATCCCAGGGGAATAGTGACGTTGACAGTAACAGTGGGGACCAACCCAGTGCAGTTGACCCGTCAATTAGACGTCCTAGTGGTAGATTACCCCTTATCTTACAATGTCATCATTGGGAGGCCCACACTCAATAAATAGAAAGCAGCCACGTCTACCTACTGTTTGAAGGTGAAGTTCCCAACAGATAACGGTGTCGGCGAAGTAAAAGGAGATCAAGTCTTAGCTAGAGAGTGTTATCAGGCCGTCCTGGTTGCAAAGGAGAACCACACATGGTTGATTGAAGAGAAGGAAGAAGGCAAAATGGAAGCCTTGGAAACAGTGGAACTGGCTGAAGGGGAAGCAAACAAGACGACGAAGATAGGGATGACGCTAAGCCCTGAGATGAGAACAGGACTCATCCAATTCCTCAAAGAAAATTTAGATGTCTTCGCATGGAGCCACGAGGACATGCCGGACATAGCTCCAGAAGTCATCCAGCATAAGTTGAATGTGAACCTGGAAAGGAAACCCGTCCAGCAAAGACGAAGAGTCTTCGCCCCAAAACGAGACCAAGCAGTCACAGATGAAGTTACCAAATTGTTGATGACAGGGTTCATCTGGGAAGTGTACTATCCTAAATGGCTCGCAAACGTTGTCCTAGTAAAGAAAGCAAATGGAAAATGGAAGATGTGCGTAGACTTCACAGACCTGAACAAGACATGCCCGAAGGACAGTTTCCTTCTACCGAGAATAGACCAGCTTGTGGACTCTACAGCCGGACACAAATTAGTGACGTTCATGGACACCTTCTCGGGATATAACCATATAAGGATGGCTGAAGAAGATCAGGAGAAGATTGCTCTCATCATGAGTCAAGGGCTCTATTGTTACAAGGTAATGCATTTTGGATTAAAGAATGCTAGAGCTACGTATTAGAGACTAGTGAACAAAATGTTCAGCCAACAGATTGGCACGAATATGGAAGTATACGTAGATGATATGCTCGTCAAGAGTAAGGAAGAGCTCACACATCTAGACGACCTGAAGGAGACGTTTGCCACCCTAAAAAAATACCAGATGAGGTTGAACCCTAGAAAGTGTGTTTTTGGTGTAGCTTTAGGGAAATTCTTAGGATTCATGGTGTTCCAAAGAGGAATAGAAGCAAACCCAGAGAAAGTGCAAGCCATAATCAACATGGCATCGCCCAGGACCGTCAAGGAAGTCCAGAAGTTCACAGGAAGGATTGCAGCTTTAAACAGGTTCGTCTCTAGAGCTACGGATAAATGCCTATCCTTTTTCAAGACCTTGAAACAGGCTTTCGCCTGGACCGACGAATGTGAAGCAGCGTTCCAAGAACTTAAACGTTACCTGAGCAGTCCACCCCTTTTAAACCCGTCCAAAGAAGGGGAAGACCTATATTTGTACCTGGTAGTATCAACTTCAGTAGTGAGTGCAGCCTTGATTAGAGAAGAAGGCAAGAAATAACTCCCAGTTTACTACGTCAGCCAAGCTTTCCAGGGGGTTGAGTCTAGGTATCCAAGGATTGAAAAGATTGCATTTGCGTTAATAGTACCCTCACGTAAGCTAAGGCAATACTTTCAGGCGAATCCTATCCTGGTGATGACGGACCAACCAATCAAAAAATCCATGAACAAACCTGAGGCAGTCGGAAGAATGATCCAATAGGCAATTGAACTCAGTTAATTTGACATTGAGTACCATCCCAGAACAGCCATCAAGGCGCTAGCTTTGGCAGACTTCATCGCAGAATTCACCCTTCCGGATGAGGATAGTTTTATCGACAAAGTCGAGCGATGGACGATACAGACTGATGATTCTTTAGCCCAAAGGAGGGGGGAGTAGGGGTTGTCATAATCACCCCTGATGGAGAGATACTCAAGTATGGAGTTCAGCTAAAATTTCCGGTTACCAACAACGAAGCTAAATACAAAGGGATACTGACGGGATTGAGGCTCGAAAAGGCGCTTGGAGCTAAGAACTTGTTAGTCCAAAATGATTCAAAGCTAGTGATCGGGCAGATCAGGGGGGAGTATGAAGCAAAAGAAGAGAGAATGCAGAAATACCTCAGGCTAACGAAACATCTGACTCAGGAGTTCGATACAGTGGAATTCGTACAGATCCCAATAAGTCAGAACATGGGGGCAGACGAAGTCTCGAAACTAGCATCATCAGAAGAAGGGGAGATTAGCATGGACTTGGCGATGGAAGTCTAGAAACACCCTAGCATTGAAGAAGTTCCCACATTCACAATCCAGAGTGCAAACAGCTGGATAACACTAATAATATCTTTCCTCCAGGACGGTCACCTCCCTCAGAATACAGAAGAAGCTAAAAAGATTAAGAAGAGGGCGGCCAGATTTACGATCCTCAATGACACCTTATACAAGAGAGGCTTCTCCATGCCTTACTTGAAGTGTGTTGACGAAGAAGAAGGCAGATACATACTGGAAGAAATCCACGGAGGAATTTATGGTGACCACGCCAGCCCCAGATCCCTAGTAAACAAGGCGATACGAATAAGTTATTTCTGGCCTACTATGTAGGTGGACGCTGTGGAAATCGTCAAGAAGTGCGACAAGTGCCAATGACACAGGAATGTACAATGGCTTCCAATAGAGAAATTGACGACGATAGCCTCCCCGTGGCCATTCGCATGATGGGGAATCGACATTGTCGATCCACTACCCCAAGGTAAAGGTCAGGTAAAATTCCTACTAGTTGCTATTGATTACTTCACAAAGTGGGTTGAAGTAGAGGCTCTAGCAACAATCACCAAGGATGGAATTTGGAGCTTTGTGCAGAAGAATATAATCTGTAGGTTCGGGATTGCATTGACGATTATATCAGATAATGGGAGGCAGTTCGACAGCCAAGGCTTCAGAGACTTTTGTTCAAACCTTGGAATTAAGAACCAGTTCTCATCACCAGGGCATCCCTAGGCAAACGGGCAGACGGAGGTAACGAATCGGACGCTGCTCAAGATTATCAAAGCCAAGCTGGACGACACAAAAGGTGCCTGGCCAGAAGAATTACCAAATGTCCTGTGAGCTTACAGAACCACAGCGAGAACCCCAACAGGAGAAACCCCCTTTAGGCTCACTTATGGCACTGAAGCAGTAATCCCGGTCGAAGTAGGAGTAACAAGCATCAGGCGAGAGACATTCAACGAAGAGTGCAATGACGATGAACTGCTACTCAACCTGGACTATTTGGACGAAGTAAGAGATAAAGCTTCTAGCAAGATGATAAAATACCAGCAGAAGATGGCCGAATACTACAATAAAAGGGTTAAACTCAGATGACTGGACATAGGTGACCTCGTCCTGTGCAAGATCACCACAGCAACTAGAGACCCTGCCCAAGGAAAGCTTGGCCCCACATGGGAAGGACCTTACCGAGTCATCCACTACTCAAGGCAAGGTAGTTACCACCTGGAAACCATAGATGGACAGAGACTCCCCCGGCTATGGAACATTGAGCACTTGAATAAGTACCACCAATAGATATAACAAATGAATATATTCATTCTTGAAATTAATAAAAGAATTATTCATCTAATGTCTTTATGTGAGCAAGTCTAGTCAACCGTACAAAACAAAATTGCCAAGTAACAAGATTTCGCCTTGATAGATATAAGTTACTGACGAATCCAAAACACCTTAATTGGGTGTAAGTCACAAAATGGCTAAGTAACAAGATCCCGCCTTGACGGATGTAAGTTACTGACGAATCCAAATGGGTGTAAGTTATACAATGACTAAGTAACAAGATTCCACCTTGACGAATGTAAGTTACTGACGAACCTAGACAAACACAACAAGATCCCTTAAATGGGTATAAGTCGTGAAATAGCCAAGTAACAAGATTCCGTCTTGACAAATGTAAGTTACTGATGAAGAACCTTGCAACTAAACCAAGGCTAGATCTGGGCTCCTAACCAGTTCACTAGAACCCTTGATGAGACCCTTTGAAGGGGTTCGGGTTACAGGAAAACAACTAAGTAACAAGAAGCAAAATCGTTGATGAAGAAGAAAGGCACAACTGGAAACTTTTGTTAAGTACAAAGCACGGACGAATCCCACAAACATATCACGAACAAACAAGTAAGTATGCCGCAAATTCAATTAAAAGCCCAAAAATCAAGGGCAATTACCATTGTTGTTATACCCAAAAAAGACCTATAAACGTTGGGCCACAAACATCGTTCTTAAGACAGGATAACAAGTAATTGTTTTGAAATTAGATTTACAAAAAAAAAGAAAAAAAAAAAAGAAAAAAAAAGAATCCCAAAACATGACGGGCATCCATAAAAGTGAAAAGAAATTTTCCTAAGTAATAAGGTCAGGCATCAACAGCAGAATTTTCACCAGCCGGAGTATCAGTAGCAGTCTCAGGGGCATCAGCTTCGGGAGTAGAGGATTGGGCAGCTTCGTCCGTCGCCATCTCTCTGTCAACCTCCTCCAAGTCCAAACTCTCCATGTCGACCTTAGTAGGATGCTTAACCAGATACCTCCTGAGAAGCTCGAAGCCTTTGTAGTACCAACTAAAGAGTACTGTGTTGTACTAGTCAGTTGTTTGGAAGGCCTCAACTGATCTGGCAGCAATTGTTTTAAGCTTTTCCTTGGCAGAAAGGAGCTGCTCGTCCTTCTCTAGAGTCAATTTGCGCTCAACTATGAGGTCGTCATCCAAGGTCTTGACCTTCGCCTTTAAAGAGGTAGCCTTGTCCATAGATACAATTAGATTCTTCTTTAGCTCAGAATTCTCTTTCTCCAAGGCCTCCATTCTAGATGTTAAGGATGCCACTTTAGCCTCTTGAGTAAAATATTTAGAGGTGATGTGAAGACTTTCCCCCAACACCTGAAAAGAAGTTTTAAGTCGTCAGTACCCAAAAAAAGAAAAAAAAAAGAAAAAAAAAGGAGAAGGGAGGCACATTAACACCCTACTTGAACGAGCCTGTGGACGTGACGAGACGCAACCTCGTTAAAAGGCACGTCAGAGAGGGTCTTCAAGTCTGTTGCAGTCATGACCTCATGAGCCCTGTCCATTGCCAATCTCTCGTCATCCCATATAGTGGACGACCAAGAATCAACCTTCTCCTTCTCCTTACCAAATACACACAGCCTTTTGGAACCTGGGGTAGGGATCTCTTCTACCGACGTGGCAGGAGAAGCCGTCCTCGTCGTCTCAGTAACGGAAACTATGGGATTGATGGAGACAAGGGGAGCGATGGAAGGACCCTTCCCGGTAACATGCACTGTCTTCTTCCCAATGTTTGACAGCGGCTCATCCTTCTTGAACCTCATCTTTGCGTACATGTCCTTATTGAACTTAGTCGTTATTTCTGCAAGAGAAAAACACTTAAAAAAAAAAAAAAACCCAAGTGTACATAAGAAGAGTCGATATTGACAAGGTCAATACTTACTTTTTTTTCCTTTAATACCAATATTACGAAGAATATAAGGAGACGAGTTAGGTCCAAGGTTGTAAAAGGCAAGGGTCCGTGGATCAACCAGATCGTCCCAACTCTCGATCGTCTCTGCGTATCCTATCGTGGTTTCAACACGCTCCTTATACCTGCTCTTAAGCTTAGGTCGTCTCTTAACTATGCCAAACAAAAGATAAAGGAGTTAGTAGCGATAAACAACAAATGCGGTAAAACTAAAACAACGGGGAGAAATACTGACTCACCTAAAGTTGGGGTTCCCCACCGACGAAGCAACCTCAGGATATCGCCCCAATCCCTGCTGGATTGAGTTTCAAAATCATCCTCGGACACAAAGAAAAATCGCGATTTCCAATACTTGAAGGACAAAGGTAAACCCTTGACAATCCTTGTTCTTCTCTCTCAAGGGACTAACTCATTGTATCCATACTCCTTAGACTCTTTCAAATGGTATAGATAGGTGAGTTCACCTACCTTAATCATGTCTCCATTAGCAGCCAACCATATTTGCATACAGTTGATCACAATTCTCCACGAGTTGGGCATGAACTGCCCGGGAGCAATACCAAAATGGGCCAGAAATTTCATCAGGAACGGGTGGACGGGGAGCCTAAGCCCACAGGTGAAGGCTGACTCATAAAAACATACCTCACCTGGAAAAAAATGACAAGCCCTGTCCTCGTCATTAGGTCGACGAACACGAACCAGCTCCGGAAACTAAAACCTATCCTTAAATCTACTCACAGTGTTGGCATCCAGACCGCACACCTCCCCGAGGGCATAAAAAGCCCTAACCTCTCGAGCAGAGACGACTGTATCTCCCTCTATTGGGTCACCATTAGACGATAACCTAGTCTCGAGGTCGCTAGACCTAACCTCAGACATCGCCTTTCTATCTCTCACCAGACCCTTGAACCAGTTAAGCGATTGGCGAAGCAAAGGCAGCAAGTCGGCCAAAATAACACTCAAACAATTACCCTCAAAGACAAAATTCTCTAAATGTGGGAAAACACCCAAAGACCCTCCTAGGCACGCAAAAAGAAAGGAAATTGATGGGCAAGCTATCCTAACCTCAGAACTGCTAACCATGGAAATACAGAAAAATGAGGACAAAGGGAAACAACACAAGCTAAAACCCCAAAAAATCAAAGACAAACAAAAGGAAAAAGAAGAAGAGAAGAAGAGAATCAGAGGCTATATCGCAATAAGATGAAAAGGAAAGGTAAAAACATGAAAGAGAAAATGTACCTTAACAAACGGCGAAGCACTAATACGTAGCACACCAGTTTGAAGAAGAGTTGCAGAATGAAGGTTCGAAAAAATCGCTTAGAACAAATGATTGGAAGTTTTCTTTTTTTGAGAAAAGTAAAGGAAATAAGAAGAGGAGAAGTTTTAAAAATCAAGACTTAAAACGATTGAAAACCAGCAGGAAGCCTAATAGTCCCACAAAGCGGAGCATTAACTCCACCAGTCAAAAAGCGCCACGTGGCCACTCCATGTGGAGAGCCACCACTACGCATTTAATACGGCGCGAAGTCCTAAAAGAGTTGCTTAAAGGTCCAAAAAAAAAAAAAAAAAAAAAAAAAACTCTTCACCTTCCATGATCGTCATGACATGTCAAGACGACCACAGAATCCGGGGGCAGCTGATGGGACTGACAAAATCAACTACAGACAAACCTAACATTATAGACGAGATAATCCTCATGGACGAACCAAAACAAATGCCTCCATCACTGACGAAGGCATCGGGACCATTCAATACTGCCAGTAATACCTCGGACGATTACAACAATAGCCATGCAGACCGTTGAAAGCACATTAAAACCCCATTATTAAGCAGGAGGCGTTACCAAGAAAGGCATTAACGTCCCATTATTAACCACAAACGGTCAGAATCCAAGCAACATATATATAAGACTCTCACATCACCAACACGAGGTACTTAGACACTCTCAGCTATATTTCTTGCTCTGTCATATTACATTATTCTTTCATCGGTAACTTCGTGATATTGACTTTGGCATTGGAGACTTTGTGGCAAGCACCACACCGGTGACCACTTTGAGGACACTATCACCCAGGCTGAAAATTGGTTCCATCTGCCATCTCTAATTGACGAAAACAACCAAAAGATCTTTGATCAGCAGCATTACCTTGGAAATAAAATAGCAAAGAAATCATTTAAAGTTGTTCTTGAAATTTTTATTATATTATTAATGCACATAAACACATTCATTGTCATGAGCTCACTACTGATCCTACAAGCTAGTAAGCAGAATGCAGTTTCTATGCAGAAGTAACCATCTGGCTTCTTTTTCCATTGTGTAGGCCATAGGACTACATTCCATCAGCATCTTCTTTGAAACTCACTGATTTGGGCAATTTGTGCAAAACAACAAGATTCTACTGCTTAAACCACCATCATCCAAAAATAACAATGATCTTCATGTAACACATTAAACATTTCAATCATTTCTTAGCTAACATGTTGACTGCAAGAAAAATAGAACGCAATTGATTGAAAAGGACAAGAACTTTGAAAAGCGACAACCAAACAGAGGGAAAAGAAATCAGAGAGAATAAGAGAGAGAGCCATTACTAATGGAATCTTGAAACCTTCAAAAAGAAAGGACTTGAGTACCAATTCGTATATCTAACTTCCAAGTTCCAATCACATTAACTAAGGAAATATTAATCAAATACAAAATTTAATAGTAGCAAGTCTAACTCTAAGTTCAGTTATCAGGGGGAATCAAGCAAATGAAAGGAAATCTTAATCAAAGAAGCAACTTTCAATCATTTTGCTTTTCACATTCCTGAGAACCAAACACACTAAGAACACTATTTACTAACATAGATGAAAAATGTGATTTTGCTCTTTATCGGTTGGGCCAATGGGCCTAGCACAAAATGTGGGTGGCAGTGAAATCAACACCAACCCAATACTGACCACCATACATAAACCCATGTTCATGCAACCCATTGCCTCAACATAACCCACTTCAAAAATCCCAACTTTTCTTTTCTCTCAAGAACCAACCAGCAAATTCCTTATTAAATATCGAAAACCAAAGCAGATAATAAATAAACTTTTCAAAAAAAAAAAAAGTTGATCGAAACTCCTAGACTTCTGGGCAGTTAAGAACAAAGAAAAGAACCCTTTAGAGCTTAGAGCCCAGAAAACTGAAAATATATATTTAAAAAATAAAAATAAAAAGAGGCTCTAAGTTCTGAGAAAAACGGGGTCTTCTCCAAAAAGATAACCTAGGTGCCCATCAAAGTTCTACAAAGCACATGTAAATTTAAAAACAACAAAAACCCATAATTTTTCTCATAAAGAAAAGACTAATAGAATTAGGATTGTATTGCAGAAAATTAAGTATTACAGAATGTAGCCAGTGACCGTAACTCGACCACAAGTCAATCACAAAAAGAAACTTAAAAGTCTAATACCACTAAAACAGAAACTTGATTTGCAAAATTCATCATCCAACCTCATAGACAAAAACAAGAATAACACATTGATTATAAGAATTAACTTCTTCAATTCAGAAATATGATTACATCACTAATAAACCTCTGAAAATTAACCTACCTGAATCTAACCAAAAAATATTAATTAAATGCAAAAAAAAAGTAATTAAAAAGAGAGATAGTTAAGGGACATACCTGAAACAGAGTGCAATGAGTGATCACTCTGGAATCAAAAACCTAAAAAATGAAACAATAATTTTGCACTTGAATAAATAAAAAAAAAGGAACAAAAAAATCTTGGTAATCATTTCCAAACAATAATTTCGCATTAATTGAATATAGAATTGCAAAAAGAGTTAGATCATGTTATGTAGTCCTCAACTTTTACCAACAATACTCCATCTATAGATGGTTGAACTGTTAAACTATATAAAAATTCAGCTACTAAAAACGTGAAGTTTATAAACCACACACCAAAGCCTATATTCACCAAAATTGAACCCTAAATCACACACCAAAACCGAACCCTAATTGTCACATTCAATCAATAAAATCAAAGACAGCAACAAAAGCAATGCACAATATTCAATCAATATGATTGCGTTGTGTAAATCAAGATACAAATTTAAATAATGAGTAAATCGTTTTTTAAAAAATTCGATCGAAAGATTTGTCGAAGAAAGTAACAGAGAGTACTGTAGTTCTTGTCAGTGCAACTGACCTTGCTAGAATATTCCTTTTCATTCTATTCCAGTATATTATTGACATTTTCATCCCAAAACCCATAATCCATCATTCAATCTCTTCCATTACCCACAATTCTCACTACTTACACAAGTCTAAGTATCTCTATACAGATCATTGATCATTACTAACGAATATATGCATTCAACAACAACATACAACTACTCCATCATCATCATAATTCATAGGGAGAGTTTGTTGAGGATTTCACCAAATCAAGGAGTAATAACGAAAGAACAAAATGAATACAGTAAGCAAACTGAAATTATGATTGACTTCGAAGTGAATGTTATTCTTTGACAATAATTTCCTTATACACAAGTTGCTTAAGGGTATTTACAAACTTGTCCCTAGGATACAACCAAGTTTATTGGATTCTACAAATAACAATTTTGGAGAATACTCACAGGATTTCTTGTGTTTTTTTAAACTTACTATTTTGAAGAGATGGTATATTTTCAAGTGAACATAAATCTCTATTTATACCCATAGAGTTCTATTTCATCAAAAAGAACGTATGGAGAATTAAAATGTTTCATAAAACTGTTTACAATGCTTGAAGCTTTTTCAAACATTCAAGACAATTATCATAAAATTATGTAGAAATTCAATTTTCATGAGTCTTAATCGATTGAGAGGAATCGAGCATTAATCGAAGTCTCTTTTCAATAATCGAACACTGATCAAATCAAGCCGAGACTCCATGATATTATTCCTAATCACTTCGAAGTTTTTTCATTTTTTTCTAGTTTAGCTATCTATGTTTTTATGGGTATACATCGTTCTCAATACTCGGTTGCTATTCCAATTAAATATTTTTTTTTTTTCCCGTCCCAAAAAAAAAAAAAAAAATCACAACCCACACCAACAACCAAAAAAAAAAAAAAAAAACGGTTAGTTTAAACTTGCAAAGTCTGACAATGGCCAACTTGGTGTATCATTTGGCGTATTCAACAACGCAAATGCAATGGCCAAATTTTCACTGTGATATGCAATAGAAGAGAGTGTCTTTTCTTCATCCCCATCGGTTACCTCTAAAGTTTCTAGTGTGTCATTCGGTTTAAATGAATAAACCTTGTTTTTGATGTTAATCCAGCTCCAATCGTGTTTTTTTTTTTTTTTTTTTTTTTGAGTCTCTCTTCTTTCATCATTTTTCTCACCCTAGAAACATCCTTCGATCTACCTGCAGAGAGGTACATATTCAACACCAAGACATAGGTTTCAATGTCTTTTGGTTTGAGCTTTAGTAATTGTTCAGCAGCATAAAAACCCAGTTCGGAATTCCCATGACTTCTACATCCAGCCATCAAGAGCGACAATATAAACTCGTTGGGCTCAAAATCATTTTTCTTCATAAAATCGAAGCTTTATTTAACTGACCCAACCTCACAAACATATCAATCAGGCATGCAAAGTGGTCCATTACATGCTTAATCTTATACACCTTTTGCATCATCTCAAAGTAATTGAGTGCTTCCTTGACCATTCCAGCATGGCTAGTGGCTACAAGCAAATAGAACACCCATAAAAGTAATCTAGTTTGGTCTAACACTAGCCAGTCTCATATCCTTAAAGAGCGACAAAGAATAAGAGATGGGCTAAGAACTAAAACAAAGAAAACTCCAATTACATGTGGAAGTTATTACAATAATCTGGATGGACCAAAAAAATGGTGAACATGCTCCTCTACAACAAAATCTAAAAAGTTTAGAAACACCGTAACAACAAAATCCTTACATTGAAAAAAAGGTTGCATGACCAGTTTGCTACATTACGATAATATTCACCAATTATTCTTCTCTTGACATTGAATGCTTTCTTGGCGAAGTTGGCTAATGAATTGTTGCTGCTTTGGATCCAAGTTTGTAGTATCCATTATGGTAATTTCTAATTCTTTCGTCATTCATTCTAATTGAAGCCTCTCTCTCTTAACACGAATCAATTCTTCAATCTCCATTTTCTTGATCTCCACAAATTCTTGATGCTTCATTTTCTTAATCTCTATGAGTTCTTGAGTCTGCCCTCTCAAGAACATCTTCTTTCTGATCAAATTTTTTGTTCTTCTTTTCTGCCATGTCATTCAGTACTCCTTCAAGACTCAAAATCAAACTATGATTTAAGATTAGATGCTAGGTTATGAAAATGAGAAGATATTAGGGGTTGTTTAGATAAGAAAATTTCATCACTCAATTTTCGTCACTCAATGTTCATCATTCATCACTCATCACTCATCACTCATTACTCAATTTTTTACACCCGTTTGGCATCATCATCCAATTTCCATCACTCAATATTTTTCACACTATTTGTGGGCCCATACCTATCACTCGGTGTAGTTTTTTTTTTTTTTTTTAGTACCCGAACTCACCGAAGCTAATATATATATATATATATATATATAAACCAGAACTGAAGACCGAACTAGTAAAAGAAGAAAAAGAAAAAAGAAAAAAAAAAACCTAGAATTGAAGACCAAACCAATGAAAAAAAAAGAAAAAAAAGCCCAAAACAGACCGAACCAATGAAAGAAGAAGAAGAAGAAAAAAAAAAAGAACCGAACAACCAACCCAGGAGAAGAAAGAAAAAAAAAAGTCAAAAGTGGTCAAAAGGTGCGGTTGGTACTGTTTGTGGATCCCCTATGTGTGTTTAATTACAATATTACTATTGAGTTATGAGTTATGGAAACTGAAAACAGCCAAAATGTGTTTTTAGTTTCCATAACTCATAACTAAAAAATCAGAGAATTGAGTGATGGAAATAGAGTTATGGAAACAGAGTTATCATTTGCCAAACAACCTTTTTGCTATAGGTCCCACCATTTTTGAGTTATGAGTTATGGAAACAAAGAATTGAGTTATGGAAATAGGCTATCCAAATAGCCTCTTAATCACCCACTATACATGATTGAAGTTGGTCTTCTAGAAATTAATTGGAAACTCAAATTTTGATCATGAACATGTTAGGGTTCACAAAAATCAACATGTCATCTTGTGAAACATTTTTTAGTATATATTATATGATTTGAACATGATCTCAATAATAAGATAACTGTATGTCTAACAATGCTAATAGCATTTACTTATTTGCAACACACCAATGTACACTATAAAGAATACAACTAATGGCCTGTTTGGATGTTAAAAAAAGGAGGGGGAGTAGAGTAGAGGGAGGGAGAGTAATCCAATTACCATGTTTGGAAGTTTTTTAAAGGAGGAGGGGGAGGGATTTGGAGGAGTTTCAACTACGTCTAACCCCTTATTTTTAAGTCCCCCAAATTGGAGAGATTTGGAGGGAGAGTAGAGTAGATAAATTATTAACTAAATAAATTTCCTAATTTATCCTTTCTAAATTAATAAAATTACAACAAATAATTTTTGTTTGTTTCTTGAGAAAATTTAAGATTAATGAAAAAATAAATTGCTAATAAACAGTACTTCACAGTTCACACCTTTTGTAGTTGTACATTTGCACCAATAGTTGGCGTCGGAACTCTGCACAGAAATCGGCCGGTCGCGCCTCGGACTCACCACCGGCGACATCTTGTTTGTATTCCGACGAGGACCAGGCCTTGATCTGAAGCTCGAAGGTGGCGATTCGTTTCTACCGCGACTAATGTGGCTCGTCGGAAACCTTGCTAGCTTCATTACGACGATCGAAGACTCGTCGTTCCGATCGTAAACGAAGTTCTGGTGGCCCATTTGGTTTTTAGCATTCTTCGAATGCAAAAGGCCTTTAAGTTGCAGAGCTTCGAGAATATGCTTCAAAGTCTCCAAATCTTTGGACGGTTCTTCAATCCCTCGCATCAATTCGACGACAAAAATGCACCGTTTGTCGGCATCGGAACTCTGCATAGAAACCGGCCATTGATCGGGGGCACAAGACGGCGGCGTCGATGCCGTGGCGGACGTGACGTTGGGACTTTTGTTTGACCGGTTCGGGTCGTGCTTGCTTGACTCTTTTTTTTTTTTTTTTTTTTTTTTTTTTTTTTGTGTGGGTAAAGGTGGTTGCTTGACTTGCTCTGAAGCTTCTTGAAAATTTTTCATAAATTAAAAAAATTTTATTTTTATTTTTATTATAATTTTTTTAGGTAATAAAAATTATTTTATAATAATTAATAGTAGTTTTATATTTTTATTAGTGATAAATTTTATTAGTTGTAAGTTTATTTTTAAATAGGGGTAAATTTGTCTATTTTAATCATTTCTTCTCTTCTCTTTTCTAATTTTTAAAACATTTAAATAAGGAGAAAAACTAATTACCCCCTTCCCTTTTACTAATTTTAAAAACATCCAAACAAGGTGGAGGGGAACTATTCTCCTCTACTTTCCTCCCCACCACTCTCCTCCCTCCCTAAACTTCCAAACAGGCCATAAGTTTAAAAGTACCTCTTTCTCAAAAAAAAAAAAAAAAAAAAAACTTTTTTAACAATGCTTATTGCATGTGTAAGGATAAACATAACAACCATGTGTGGAGGGGTCCCAGTTCAATCCAAATCCAAATACACGGTGCATCATATGGGTTGTTGGTTCATGATTAGGCAGTAAGGACATGTAAAATATAAGTAAGTGCAAGCATATTTGCAAATAAACTACACCCACATACGCGGAGAGAGAGAGAGAGAGAGAGAGAGTCATACCTTAATCAAATCAAATGGAGAAGAATTCCAAAGATAGGCCTTTCTATGCTCCTACTTTGAATTTGTCAAAATCAAAAGATCTCAAAAAAAAAAAAAAAAAACACCAATTAATTTTCTCTATACAATAAGATAAGAGAGATGTAAAGCCCATGTTTATTGTTGCGACTTAAATAATACTCCCAAGTGTAGGATTGTTACGAAGTAATAACTTGGTAAGTCCGAGTTCGAATCCACAGGGAAAAGGGAATTGATTAGCAAACCATGAGAGAAAAGAAGTAAAAAAATAAAATTATATTGAAAAGAAATTTTGATGGTTTGGTGAATGTAATTTTGAATGAGAAGAAATAACAATATATTAAGGTGCTAAGGTTTAGGGATCCACACATAGCACATCTATTGGTAGTCTTAACGATATTTATTTTATAACTCAACTAAAATTTATATAAAGGATGATCTTAGTCAGATGATTCAATAATAAGAACTCAAGAATTAATTGTTTAAGGTAGTTTCAGGAGATTGATTGTTTTTAGGCAAAACAAAACTAGTGAATTAGTTTGTAGGGAATACTAAGCATTTGATGTGCCCAGAGTCTATGATAAATCAAAAAATTATACAAAACTAAACACTTTTCTAAATGGGTAAATCAATAAAAAATGTAACATAAGAACATACCAATAAATGGTTGGTTTCACTCCCTGCTTTAGCAAGGCTTCTAGAAAGCCATAACATAAATAAAAGTCTAAAAATTGTAAAGAAATTAAAAAAAAAAAAACCTAAATTACATTCTATGGCAGCCCCCTCCAAATTTTGCCTTAAAAAGCCTTTAAATAGGTTAAGGAAACCTATTACAAATTGAATTCCCATTTGGAGAAAATCCTAGGTTTTCAGGCTTCATTTAACCAACATTTTTGGCTCATTTAAATTCAGAATTTGGACATTTAGTAAACTACAAAGTTGTAGCCCTATATGTTAAATTTTTAGCCTAACTTAAATCATCTCGATTGGACATCTGAGCCGAAAGTTATGCCCAAAATACTAAATGGTGAGCAAGCTGGAATCCTAGTCCGAATTGAATCTGGATTTGGTGCAAATTTCCTTTGATTCCTTACTCCAATTGGGCTTAAATTTAATTGGGTTGTCCTTCTTTAAATTCATTATGGCCCTTGTCAAAGTAATGTCTACTAGCCTTCTTCTTTGTACAAATCCACTTATTTTATTCCATTTTTCTACAAAAGACAAATTCATGTATCAAAATTCAATTAAGCACGAAATTAATTATTCAACATTATTTCAAAACCAAATATAAAATGCATGAATTAACTCAAAATATATATAATGCTTTATAATAATGAAATAATATGCAAAATTAAGCTATTATCATTTATGAAGGTTATGCAAATAAAAAAAAGGGGAAAGAGAAGCGATTTGAAGATGCATTCATGCAACTTTTTTTCACAATAATGTGAGTGTACAAAGGATTTCTTATATTTATAATGAAATTGGTCTAAAAAATATCTTATGAGTTGAGTTTTGAGTGATGGTCTCCCTTTAAAGGTCTTTTCAAGATCCTTGCCAGAAATCAAAATGTCTCTAATATAATAGATTGGGTATATATATTTTTAATTTGAAGGAGGAGAATGGAGAATAAGGATTTAGAGTCGTGTATTGTGGAATAACTAGTTGTTATTGGTGATATTTAAAGTTAGTGGAAATGTCAAAACGATTGTGTTGGGTTGTTTTATTTTTTATTTGCTTAATTGAATGCAGTCTTCCTAATAATAAATCTTTTATTCTTCTTAATAATAAATCTTTTGTTTAATTATCAGAGAATTTAACTGGAATCCGCATCTATTTTCGAATAAAAAAAAAAAAAAAAAAAAAGCTAAAAAACACATGATCGTATCTTGTGTATCATATGCTTGCTGATATGCACACCTCATAAGATTAAGCTAAGGAATTTTTTTAAACAAAAAAAAAAGGAAAAACAAAATTGAAAGAAGGAAAGGAGGAAACCCTTAAACCCTTACCCACAAGATTGAAATTCCCCCATGAAAATGAAAAAAAAAAAATGATCATTACTCAACAAAAAAGAAAAAAGGAGAGTATTTTTTTTGTTTGAGAAAAAAGGAGAGTAAATTAATAAACAGAATGCAAGAGCAAGAGCCCCGGTTGGTTGGCCCATAAAACGTAAAACCCTCGTTGTACGAGACTCTCTATTAGAACTGAGGGAGGAAGGGTAGAGAGGAGAGCGTATGCATTTGAATTGAAATCACACAAGAACAAAAACCAAATCAAAAAGAAAAATGGTGAACAAAGCATGGAGAATAATCCCAAGACCACTACTTGAAACCGTGTTAAACAACCACGCCCAGCACCATCGTGTTCCTCAGCCACTGATCCTCCATGGTCCTCGTGGTGTTGGCAAAACCACTCTCATCCTTGAACGTAACTTAAAAAACCCACTATCTCTCTCTCTCTCTCTCTCTCTGCATATTCTTTATTTTTGTAAGATTTCTTGCTCTTATTTTTCATTTTTCAGGTCTACTCGGCGAGTGGAACAAAGGTCCTCACCTCACTGGCTATATAGACTTTGCTGAATCCATCGAAGACCACCATCCACAATTCAACAAGTCATTTCCATGGGCCTCATGGTCGAATTGTCCACCACCCACTTTGTCAAGCTGCCGAACCAAGCTCGAACACACCCTTGAATCAATGGTTGAAAAGGGTGTCAAGCTTGGCACCATTAGCTCCCACCAAATATTCACCACACTCAGCAAATGGCACGGCCTTAACACCGCCCTTCGCCGTGTAATTCAGAGTAACAATGCTGCTTCTAAGTCTGCGGTTGTTGATAAGGCCTCCCCTTCGGTTTTGTGGGATCGGGCAGTTTTCTCGCTATCTGCTCGATGTAATGCCCAAGAGATTGATGGGGTATTGGGTTTGAGTGAGAAATGGAAGGGCTTGTCTATACAGGAGGCTTCATATTTTAGAGAGGCGTTTCTGGCGCTGAGATTGGCGAAGGAGGTGATTACAGTCCAACATGGGTGGAGGGCTAATGCTATTGCTCATTTGAATCGGACTGGTGGGTTTTCGAGGTCTTTAGCACATTCGTGTACTGATTGGCCGTGTTTGTTGCTCGAGTTGTTGTCACAAGCTGCTGAAATTGATCATTTTCAGGTGATTGACTAAAATATTAGGCACATTCTATTACATAGGCCACCAAATAATTTATCATACAGAAAATCTTCATTAATGCCATTGTCAGTGTGTGCTAATTCTAGGGGTGGTAGGTCTGTAAGCTAAATTGGTCTCTAAGGCAATTTATGATATTCCTTAATCTGTTCATGCTTGACGTTTAACTGTAAAGTTTGTGTGAAAGAGGTTTATGATGTTACATTTGTGTGGTTTTGACTAGTGGCTGGTGCTATTGTGAAGCTCTAATCGATAGACGTTTATGTCTCATATGGGCAGCCCAAGCTGGTTATTAACAATATCGATGTTCTACGCAATGCTACTCTAAATGATGATTCGTCGGTCTCTGCATCAATGTATCATGACAGTCTGATATGGAGAATGATTGCTTTGGGTGCGAATGAGCGGTGCCTGCCCATCATACTTGTTACATCAGATAGGTTAGGTCCATTTCTGTTCAGCTATGCTATTTTTTACTTGCTCTTTAAACCATAAAGCTTAAATTCTTTCATGGCGTGGTAGAAGCATCCTCCCCATGCCTTAATGCTTGTGCTTAAAGATTGATTTAAGGGCCAAATAGTTTGCCATTACATGCATCCATTTTCTTGCTTACTTCCTATTTGTTTTAACATTCTCTGAGGTTTTTGTAATACATAATATTACTTTTTGAGAATTTTTATTTCCATTTTAGAATTCTAATCCACCAATATGCCTCAGCTACTATTCATACCAAGCCTACCTGGATTTTGGATTTACAGACATATTCATCTCTCGTGAGGTACTTAAACTAAACACTATTAAACTCTGTGTGAGTGTGTGCCTTCTCTTCTCTGATGCATGGAAGAAAAATTATGGGAAGTTCTTTACTGCTTTACCATTTCATATGTGCTACTCTTTAAACTGTCTCTTAATTCTATTTCTCTACCCCCCCCAAAAAAAACCCCAAAACCCAAAAAAAAAAAAAAAAAAAAAAAAAAGTTCCCAGTGAAAATGAGTTTCTGGTGCAAGCTTTAGCTTATGAAATTGCTTTAGTGTTGACAACTCAACTTGAAATAGTTCATGATTGTATTCCATGCTATTATTAGAAAAAAAAAAGATTGTATTTCATGATGATACAGGAACGGTCATTATTTGGATGCCTTCTCACAGATTGGGACTCCTTATACGCATGTACACATGAACGCTTGATATTGTGTTTGTTGTCTGCGTATGTCCTTGTTTATGTGTGCTTCACTTTGGGTTTTGACACTTGATCTGCACTTGTCTATGTGGGATATTTAGCAATTGACTTTTGTTGTTTGATGACACACACACACACACACACACACACACACACACATACATATGGGCCTTGATGGTTCTGGCTTATGTTACTCATTTCAGTCTTGTCCTATCTGCAGATGTTTGGATGGACTCCCCAAGAAGCTAAAATGCATATGGTTACTGATTATTTTAGTCCTTCAGAGGCAAGCAAATTCTGTCTATAGTTCAAGTAACAAAATCTCTAGAAAAGAAATACGGGACAAACCTTCCATAGGGGCAAAAAAACAAAGAAAGAAAAATATAGACTGAAACTCAGTTAGATTTTGCTATCAGAATTTACATTTCCCCTCCACCTCAGCTGTCTTCACCTTATTTTCCTAATTACTGGCAACTTGGTGAATTTTAATCTTTTCTTTTGGTTCTTAGTGTGTTTAAACTTTTATTTTTTATTTTTTATATCAAAATTGCAGTGGACAGTGATTGCTGAGGTGCTCGGACCAATCCCTCGACATCTATTTGAGCTTTATGCTCTTAAACAAAGTGATTATTATCAGAAGTAAGAATGATTTTATCTTAGCTTGCCATTTTGTCATCTAGTAGATATTGATAAGTCAAATCCTGCTTTAAGAAATTTTGGGTTCCAGCTAGATAGGGAGATTAGCCTTATGTGAAAATATTGAGAATCATTGATCATAATTGAAAGTGGACAGTTCAGTGTCATGTTACAGTGTTAAATATGCAAATTAACATCTTTGTGCCTGATATCACTGAGCTTGTCATATTCATATTTAGCTGATGCTACCTTCTATTAGTTCATTAACCTGTTTATATTCTACTGTAGGGTGATGGGTGACAAGGGCAGTACTTTTGAGGACATTGTAGATGCATATTTAGCATATTTGCAGGTAATTTTCACAAATGAACATAGCTCTGCATCTCATTTCTTTTTGAACCCTAATATTGTATTCTTCTAAGATTTGTTAGTTTTTAATGAATCTTGAAGGGCTACATCTATAGTAATTATTTAACTCACGAGCACAAAGGAAAACATCTTGATGCTTGGCTAAGCTTTTAACATGCTAAATGAATAAAGTTCAACCAATGAAATAAGTTTTGCTGCTTGCACTTACATAAGCTTTTGTTTCTTAAATGGAGTTATTGGCCTCATCTCTATGATCTTAACCTCATAGGTAGATATAGAGTAGGCTTACAGAGTAATGGTGGAATGGTTAAAGCTTACTGTGCAGAACATGATAAGAAAGATTAAGGTTGCAGCTTGCTAAAATTTCAACTCTAAAATTCAATCTCACTGACACAGGGCAAAGGGGAACGCAATTAAATCTGATCTGGACAGCTTTGGTTGTGAGGATTAAGGGTTAGCTTTTAGTGGGAAAAGGGATGAAAAATAATAAGGATTATGGGATTTCTAATGGGGAAAAGGAATAGTAGAATTTGGATCCAAATTCTGGTTGCTGTTCCAGTGCTGTGAATAGTAACGCGTAAACCATGTTTTGGCTCTTTATTGGCTATTTTGGACTACTTAGTGGATGGGTGGTTTGGGGTTTTGAAGTTTTGGATTTTAGAGTTTAAAAGGTGAGAAATCAATTGGAGTTTGCAAAGTTTTAAGTTACTAGGAAGTTAAAAACGGAAGAGAAAAATAATAAACTTATAGGCATCACACTTAGGATTTTTGTTGGCATCTTGCCTTGGTGAAGGTTGTTTCACACAAACCTTAAACAAGCTTTATAACCTCTGAAAATTTAGAAAATTTATTCTTCCCATTTTTCTCAATAGAAAGCCTTTCATCCTTTCCGGTTTACTTGGTGTCTTTCTCTTTTTGATATCAATGAATTTTTATTACTTATCAAAAAAAAAAAAAGCCTTTCATCCTTTAAGTAGAAGACTAATAGATATTCCTAGTAGAACTTGAACTTCCGTAAAACCTAATAAGAGTCTTACTCCTTGGACTTTTACTTCTAACAACTAAATAACCAGACTTGAATAAAACCCAAAATAATACTTAATGAACCATTAGTACAACCCATATCTGAAAATTATGAAATTACAAAAATACCCTTGAAACTTAAAAAATAATAATAATTTGAGATTGACTTCTCACGGTCTGCATCGCTTACTAATTTGGTGCTGTTTGTCACTCTCACTTATCTAATCCACACTAAAACTATTTTGTGACATAATGAAATGCAACTAATTATTATAGGATAAATTTATTGTGTTTATGCCAGGCTGTTTAAATAAAATTCGTATGCTTTATCAAATCAAGTGTTGCAGATTTCTATTATCGTACATGTGTATTACTTATGATTTATGCATTTATTCAACTAAAAATTATAGGATAAATTGATGGTGTTTGTGCCAGGGCTGTTTAATTCAAATCTGTATGCTTTATCAAATCAAGTGCTGCAGATTTCTGTTATTAATGAGCTGTTATTGTATGGGTATTACTTAGAATTTATGAATTTATTTGCCTGTTCTTGATTACTTTCTTAGTTTCTTTTGAATGTGCATTAAGAGGTGCCTCATTTGTTCATTTTACTTCATTTAAGATTACTGTGGTGAATCCTGCTATGGATAATGCATTGGAACTCCTGAAAAAGTTTGCTGTTGATGCACGGAATGGAAAGATTTCAAAAGATAAATTACGTTTTGGCGCACCTTGGAGGCATCCTCCCAAGACAGATGACCCCACCCAGTGCATGGAGTGGGCAAAGCTTCAACTGATGGATTTTGTTCAGTGTCTGGTCAATACAGAATTTGGGGTAATTTTTCTTTTTTCTTTACACGTTATCTTCTTTTGTTCTTTATCTGAGTGAAACTAGTTATGTTATTAAACCATGGTGACCATTTAGGATTGGAAATTCGCAACCTCTTCTCTTTAAATCATTTCATTAGAAAATTTATGTACATGTCAACATGTATATGATCTATTCAATAGGTATTAAAAGGTTCTGGCAAATAGGTTGAAGGGGGTTTTGGGTGTGATAGTGTTGGAGTCGCAGAACGCCTTCAATTATGGGAGGAAAATCCTGGATTTGGTCCTTATAGGAAATGAATACCCGGATAGTCATATGAAAGCAGGTGGACCAAAATTGTTGTGTAAACTGGATGTGGAGAAGGTTACAATCACGTTAATTGGGATTTCCTGTTGTATATTTTGGAATATGGATTTGGAGTGAGATGGAGAAAGTGGCTTGCATTTTGTATCTCAACAGTCAAATTCTTGGTGTTGGTGAATGGTACACCTACAGGTTTTTTTCAAAAGTAGCAAGTGTTTACATCAGGGGGGTTCACTTTTCCTCTTTTTTGTTTGTGATTGTCATGAAGGCTTTGAGTAGATTGATAACAAGTGTGGTGTCTGAAGGATACTTTAAAGGCTTCACTGTTGATAATTGGAGCAATGAAACAATGATCTATTATCTTTTATTTATGGTTGAAACTTTGATTTTTTGTGAGGCTAACTCTACCCAGATCCAATACTTAGGTGCATCCTTACTTGTGTTGAGGCGGTTTTGGGGTTTAGCATTAATTTGGGCAAGTCTAAGATAGTGATGGTGGGAGAGATACAAAATATTCAAGGGTTGGCAAATGATTGTGGGTGTAGAATTACATCTCTTCCCATGAAGTATTTGGGATTACCTTTAGGAGTGCCCTTTAAGGCGAAATCTATTTGGGATCCCATTAGTGAGAGGATGCAAAGGAGACTAGTTGGTAGGAAAAGAATTTATCTGACAAAAGAGGGCGGCCTCAGACTCATCAAGAGTATGCTTTCGAGCCTTCCTAATTTTTTTCTCTTTTCCCAAATATAGTAGGAGTAGAAAATAGACTGGTAAAAAACTCGAAGAGACTTTCTTTGGGGTGGTATGGGTAATGAATTCAAGTTTCATTGGGTATATATGCTATCTTCCTTTTCACTTTGGGGGTTTGGGAATCAAGAAGGTAATTCTCTTTAATTAAGCCTTGTTGAGGAAGTGGTTGTGGCATTATGAGTGTGAAGAGAAGGCATCCTGGAGGTGGGTTATAGACTTGAAGTATAATTCCTCTTAGTGAGTTTTGGCATTCCAAGGAGGTTCAGGGATCCTACTGTGCGAGTTTATGGAAATTGATTAGAAGAGGATAGGATAGTTTTACGAGATTTGTTAGATATGATGTTGGGGATGGCTCAAAAGTCAAGTTTTGGCATGACTTGTGGCTGGGGGAGTCTACTCTAAGGAGAGATTTCTGAAGTCGTTTCTTTTTGAAGCTACAGTGGCTAAACTATTTTGACTTGGTTTGGATTTTCTTGCTGTGACAAGAAAGTCAATTTCTTATGATAGAAGTAATTTGATTTTCCTTGTCCACCAAGAAATAGGTATTGAAGCCTTATATATAGATAGTGGTTGGTAACTTTAGCCTAAGAGGTGACATAAGACAAATTGTGGAATTTGTTTGCGTGTGGGGTTGTGTTAGGAATTAAAAGGTGGTTTAATGAGTTATTTGATGGCTATTTGGAAGATGGAAGTATGTGGGGTTTTAGGGTTTTGATAGGTACAAGAAAGGATTTGATTTGGAGTTAAAAGAAAAAATTAAAAAAAGAGAGAAATATATGGTGTTCAAGGATTGTATGAACAGTACTAGTGAACAGTAGCATAATACATATGAGAAGATAAGATGAAGAGAAAGGAAGAAAAAAACACATGAAGACCAGCATGCCTCAATGATCAAAACACTTAATCTTTTTATTAATCATCTAGCTGTTTTTTAAGTACATTGAACACAAATATATTTAAGGATTCTTTCTTGTACTAGTAGTATTAGAACTTCTGATTCAACTAGTAAATTAAAAACCTAGTAAAAGACTAACTTGGACTCAGAGAAAATAAAACTAAGATACTTCATGTCTCCTAGAAATATCTTAATTCACTTTTTTTGATAGGTAATAATACTTTTATTGAAAAAATTGAACATCATGTTCACGATGGTGAATACTCTGAACAAGAAACGAATACAATATAATCAAGAACTAAAAGAAATAGAGACTAAGAAGTCAAATAAAGAAGTACAGTTCATACACCCCCACACACGAGCCCGAATAAACAGAGTACCAAAGAGGAGAATGTTTAGATGATCTAATGTTCTCTCTTTGTCTTCAAAAACAAGCATTACGTTCCTGCCAGACTAACCACATTAAACCTACCAGGACCATATTCCAAATGGTTGAATGATGCCTTCCAAACTAGTTTCTCCAGATAAAGAAAAAAAAGTTGACTGACCTTGGCATTACCCACTGGATCCCAAACACTACAAAAGCTTCACACTATAAGGCTTGAGAAAACTTACAATGAAGAAGAAGGTGATCCACTGATTCCCCATCACAACAGCAAAAACAACACCTATTAGCTAGAGACTGACATCTCTTAACAAGATTATTAATGGTGAGTATCCTGTCATCAGTTGCTATCCATAAGAAGAAAGACACCCGTTTAGAAATATATCAATTCACAAGGATTGTGAAAATTACAATTTAGCCATTGAATATAAAATTGACCATAACTAGTTAATAGACATGCAAATAAAAAAACTATTTTAACCCTACGGCATATTACTAGATCTTTAAAAGCATTTGACTTCAACTGGACAAATGTGGGCCCATAAATTAAGTCTTGAATAAACAAATTTGCAAAGTAGTAAAAAATCCATCTTCCATGGCTGCATCATTCTCCCTAAGTTGGAAAACACTCAGTGTCGAGCTTAAAGTGTTGAAGTATTCAATTGTTGCAAAATTTTCCTGGTTCCTTCAGATCTTGAGAATAAGCTTTGAATCTTGAAACAAGTTCTGCATTGGTCACCATCGTCAACTAGGATAAATTTTTTCCCGCAAGAGTCTTGTCTTAGGATATGTGATCTGATACAAGTTGATGTATGACATATTGGGGAATTTGTCTGTGTGCTTGTGGTGGGTTTAGGGTTAGAAAAATTTATGGATCTAGGGCTTGAAATTGTTGAAAAAGGGGTTATGGGTTGTGTTGGGAATTAAAAGGTGTTTTGATGAATTATTTGATGCCTATTTGGCAGAAGAAGGTATGTGGGGGGTTTTAAGTTTTTAATAGGTACAAGAAAGGACTTCATTTGAAGTTGTATAGAAGAAGGGAAAGAGATAAATACATGGTGTACCATGTACAGGGGCTGTATGAACAATACTAGTGAATAGTAGCACAAAAAAAGAAGAGAAAGGAAGAAAAGGACACATGAAGGCCATCATGCCTCAATGATCAAAAAATTAAATTTTTTTAATCATTTCTTTTCTTCTTTGAGTACATTGAGCACTGATATATATACGAAGTCTTTCTTGTGCTATTGGAATTAAGATTTCTAGTTTGACTTGTAAACTAAAAGTCGAGTAAGAGTTGTGTTTATAAGAGGGTGGGGGAATTTCTCTAATTAAGAGCACTCTCTCAAGTATGGCTTTTTTTATTTATTTATTTATTTATTTTAAATTTTTTTTATCACTATTTCCAATTCTTGTTAGTGTTGCAATTCGTATGGAGAAAAGATGTGATTTTCTATGAGGTGGTTTAAATGACGAGTTTAAATTTCATCTGGTTGATTGAAAAACAGTGTGGGAGCCACTGCAATTTGGGGGCTTAGGAGTTCAGAACCTTGTGCGCTTTAATTAGGCATTATTGGGAAAGTGGCTTTGGTGATATGCTACGGAAAAGGATTCCCTTTGGAAAACAGTGTTACATACTAGGTATGGTATTGATTGAGGTAACTGGGTGTGCTGGATGGTTAAGGAACCTTATGGCATCAGCTTTTGGAGACATATCTGTACTGGACGGTTATGTTTCTCTTCTTTTATTCAAGTTTGAAGTTGGTGATGTCAATTTGTTTGCTTTTGGGATGATGCTTGGTGCGGGGAAGTGCCTCTTTGTGAGGCACTCCCTACACATTTCACATTGCACAACACCAAGAGGCCTTGGTAGGGGATCTTATGAGGGGAGTAATGGCAGTTTGCTTTGGGATATCACATTCCTTATGCCTTTTCAGGATTGGGAGTTGGAGGCTTTGCATTCTTTTTTTGCCTTATTTATTCTTGTAAGATTGGTGGTGGTGGGGATGATCAGTTAGGCTGTATTCCCTCAAGGAACAAGGGATGTGAGGTTCTTTCTCAAGGCCGCCCACATCCTCTCTGGTAGAAGAGTGTTTAGAGAGCAAAGGTTCCTCCTGAAGTTGCTTCCTTTACATGGACAACTACTAGAGGTAGGATTCTTAATATGTATAATCTTTGTAGGAGAAACATTTGTGTTGTTTGTGCAAGAAAAGCGGTGACTCTGTGGATCATTTTCTCCATTATGAGTTTACTTCCCAGCTTTGGTCCTGGTGTTTTGTCTTTTTGGTCTCCTTTAAACCATGCTAAGAAGGGTGGTAGACATGCTGGTTTGCTTCAGGGCCTTTTGGTAGACACCAGAGTGCTGCTGTATGGAATGCAGCTCCTTTGTGTATTATTTGGACCTTTTGGAGAGAATGTAACAATTGCAGATTTGAGGGGATTGAGCATTCTTTGTTGGACCTAAAGTTTTATCCTGCTATGCATCTTTTATGATTGGATGGCTATTTGGAGTAGTCACTCTTGTTCTAAATTGATTGAGTTTTCAAATGCTTGTTCTTTTAGGTGATGCTCTTGTAGTGTCCGAGTACGCTACTTGTGTACATAGGATGCTATGCATTTCTTATATTTCTAATAAAGCTTTCTTGCTTATCCACCAAAAAAAAAAAAAAAAAAAAAAAGACTAACTGGGATTTAAAGAAAATAACACCTAAGGTTAGCTTGTTTCTTTTCTCTTTTCTTGTTTGAGTGTTCTGCAGTATACTGTGTACTTGGACCTTTTTTCCCATTAAATAAAATACTTACTTCTTTGCTGAGGGTGCTACATTCAAGGATAGGGCAATATGGAACCCTATTCTTGAAAAACTTGAGCAAAGATTAGCGAGTTGGAAATAGTTGTATATTTCAAAGGGAGGTAAGGTTACTTTAATTAAAAGTACTCTCTCAAGTTTGCCAACTTATTTCCTATCCCTCTTCCCTATTTCGTAAATATTGCTAACCATATTGAAAAGGTTCAGAGGGATTTTATATGAAGTGGGATTGATGAGTCCCCTAAATTCCGTTTGGTTAAGTGGGCTCAAATTTGTAACCCATTGAAGTTTGGTGGATTGGGTGTTTGGAATTTGAGAATTTTCAATCAAGCTTTGTCAGGGAAATGGCCGTGGAGATATGGAATGGAGACAACTCACCTTTGGAGGCGGGTTATTGAGATTAAATATGGGAATGATTAGGGTGGCTGGCGTACAAATTACAAAAGGAGTATTGGAACCTAATGGTGTTAGTCTTTGGAGAACCATAAGATAAGGCTGGCCAAAATTTTTCTAAATCCATCCATTTCAAGGTTGGTGTTGGTAATAGAGTTAAATTTTAGCATGGCATCATTTGTGGTTAAATGGATTGTACTTTTTGAGAGGCTTTTCCGGACCTCTATACCATTAGTTGTAATAAGGAGTCTTCTATTGCGAATGTCGTGCTTTTTCCTAACCAAGTCTTTGTTGGGATCTTCAATTTTCTAGAGCTGTCCAAGATTGGGAGTGGAACATTTGACTAGATTTTTGGACCTAATTTATTCTATGCCTCTTAATGGTGAGGGACATGACAAACTTTGTTGGAAGCCAGCAAAGAATAAGGGTTTTAAAGTGCGCGAGTACTATTTTTCCCTTTCCTCGACTCCTGACACTCTTTTCCCTTGGAAACCTGTGTGGCGTTCAAAAATCCCTCCTAGGGTTGCTTATCTCATGGACTGCAGCCTTATGTAAGATTTTGACTCTTGATAGCTTATGGAATAAGGGTGTCACAATTGTGGATTGGTGCTATATGTGTAAAAGGAGTGAGGAATCGGTGAATCATCTTCTTCTTCATTGTCCCATTGCTTTAGAGTTATGGTCTATGGTGTGGGCTTTGTTTGGTCTTCTATGGGTTATGCCATAAAGTGTCATTGACTTATTTTCGGCTTGGCAACGTCCTTTCGATAGACATTGAAATATAGATTTGTGGAGGGCTATGCTACATTGTGTATTATGGTGTATTTGGTGAGAATAGAACACAAGATGCTTTGAGGGAAGAGGATGGTCTATTCTCGAGCTTAAATCTTTCCTTCTCCACTCATTGTTGGATTGGAGTTCGGGTTTTAATTCTTTTCCATGTTCTAATTTTTTAGATATGCTTGATGATCATTGTAATTTAAGAGGTTGATGTACTGCTACCCATGTACACCACCGGTGTACCTAGGTATTTTGATTAATAAAATTTCATTATTTATCAAAAAAAGAAAAGAAAAGAAAACCTAAGATATTTAGGATCTCCTAGAAAATTCTAAACTGAACTAAACTATTCTAAATACCATTAATCATGGTTGTTAGTATCATAAGAATATACGATACACAATACGTATCGAATGAAAAAAGTATCATATCACAGGTACATATCGACGATGCTTATGAATCACATGATACATAGATGTGTGTCGATGAATTGTATCATATTGTATGAATAGTATCGTATCGGATGATACATAGACTTGTGATTTTAAGGTGAGTTTTGATTCACCACTTTGTCTCTTGCCTACCCATGGATTCAGCAGTTGTTGAGTCTGTGCTTTGACTTAAGTCTAACAAGTTGTGAACACAAAATTATTAAGCTACTTGATTGAGCACAATGAAATAATATGTCCGTGAGCTTTTTTCTTGTCTCTTATAGAATCTAGACCGCACATTTGGCATTTCACTTTCGTATTTACAAATTTCTTTTCTATACAGCAAATAAAGCATTAAATAAGAATATAAATATATTTTTTTGTTTTGTTATTAGTCCTATAAACTCGAATGACAAGATGATATATATAGGAAAAGTTATTGAAATCAAAGAATAAGAAGTGATAGTAATTGTTGGAGATGATGAAGAACATGCCAGTGAAGAAATGATTTTGTAAGATGATGATAACATTGACTAGGACTATGGAGTTAAAGTTGATTAGGTAAGAGGATGAATATGAATAGAAATAAATTATTATTTTGATTTACATATTATCATGTATCACCTTTTAGTTGATCAATTTGAATGTGGATGTTATAAATATAATTTTAATTTGATTTATTTAGTTTTAACTTTGTGAAATATTATTACATAAGTAATTAATAAATTAGTTATTAGTTACTTATCAAAAGAAAATATATATATTAAATTAGTCATTCATTGAATATGTTCCAAATTTATAATAAATACACCTTTTATATATGAATATGTATAATTTTTTTTTATTTTTTATTTATAATTTTATAAAGTGTTCATGTATCTTACAATATGACACACGATACAAAAAATTAAAAAAAAATTGATTCACATTTTGACAACCATGCCCTTAATTCGCATGGATTGCAAATATTACAATTTCGCCCTTGAATATAAAATTGACCATAAATTGTTAAACAAAAACTCATAAAAAATTGTTTAAAAACCCTAGGACACATAAGTATATAACTAGATCTTTAAAACCACACGACTTTTACTTTAATTGGATTTCAAACGTGGGTCCCATTAAGTAAGCCTTGAAAAAACGAATTTGCAAAGTAGTAACAAATTAATTTCCCATGGCTACATGAAGAGGTCTTTCCATTTGGAAGAGGAGAAGAGTCTTTGAAAGAACATGAGTGAGTGTCTTCGACATGTAGTTTGCTGGTTCTTTGGAGGTTGAAAGATACCCACATGCATGAGTTAATAGTTATGAGTTATCCTATTGTTTGATTGAGAGAGTGCCATTGCATATATTGAGATTTTGGGCTTGTGATAGTGTCAAGTTTGTGAGTACTTAGAGATTGTTTTGGGTGTATTGGAATTTAGTTAGTTTTCAAATGTGAGGTTTTGAGTATATTTGGTTATGTGAAGGTTGTGAGTGTTGTTTGTGGGAGTATGGGTTTTGTTTGTTGTAGTTAGTTAAGTGGTTGCAATCCATATTGTTGATAGTGAATTTTGGTTAGCATTGACCACATTAAATATGATGTCTTGTGCGTATGCTTAAATTTTTTATTTGTGTGAATGTGATTCCACTAGCTTCCAGTCAATATCAATATTTTAATTTTTTGTGTAAGTGTCAATATCTACAATATTATCATTAGAAATAATAAATATCCTTAGCTTATTGTTGAAGGATGCAGTAAGTTGCACTTTTGATCTGCTGTGCTATCCCTCCATTGTTCTCTGTTGTTTCTTGGTCCTCTCTGTAATTTGTGATTTTTTTTTTGGTGCAGGTTAATTATCTAGCTGACTGTAGTCTTGAGATCTTTGATGATCCCTCTGCTGTTGCATTGGTAGAGGTACTTGTTTATTGATTTGTTTGTTGAATTCATTGAATTATTATTATTATTATTATTATTATTATTATTATTTTTTTTTTTCTGGTTTTGAAAATTTGAATTTCTGGGCATGTTTTTAAATTTCTTGTGCAAATCCATATTAGTCCAAACTACAAATGTTCAGTTGAACTTTAGCTTCTCTCTCAAATTTTTGTGTCACTGAATTTTTTTCCACTTTGCAATGAATTTTTAATTTATATAAAATATTCAAAAACCCTTTGATATGAAAAAGATTAAATTTCCATTTTTACTTCAGATATTCCAGAGGCTGAATTTCATTATAATTGTATACGATATATACTCAGGCTAATCTCTCTACGATTCTGTCTTTGAGACATTTCCAAATAGACGCATTTGGCAAAAGTTGATTCAATGTATTTTTTTTTTCCCTAGGTTGGTTTGCTCTATGCCCAACGTGATCCATCCTTTATTCGGCCCATATCTAGAGGGATTCAGAGGTGTCTTGTGAGATGGTAAAATATTTTCTTGGTACTGTATGTACTCATAAAAGACCATGCTATTGTTATATGTACTTATGCTGGTATCTCGCAGGCTTGTCCAGCAGCGGATGCAAATGAATTTCCAAAATTTGCTTCAGTATCTGTGGCAGCGAATAATACGTGGACGTAGCTATCGTCATTTGATGCTAGAAGCAGGCTATAAATAGAGATTTGGAGTATGTGCAATGTCTAAATAATTCATTTTCATTCAAATATTTTGCCACGATGCATTTTGATTTATTGGCTTACCACACAAGTGGATTATATCCAGCTAAGAAAATACCTGAGTGCATAGAATTGAATGTGTTAGTTAACTCTAAAGTACTGGTTTGGTGGCATAAGAGGCAGTTAAACTCTATTTTTATTTTTGCTGTAGTGCACTATATTTTCATATAAATGTAATCATGGAGAAATTTTGAGCAGTAATGGTCTAGGGGTTGTTATAAATGTTCTTATGTACTTAATTTCCTCCGTTTTTGTGTATGTGTGTGTGTTTTTTGTTTGGTGCGAGGGAGGCAGGGGAACTGTTCTTAGAAACTTGCAGAGTGTTTTAATTGATTTCTTAGCTAACCATAAGGGCCTCTTTCATTTCATATTATAGTTGACAATTCTGTACTGTACGTTTCAGGTTTCCTTTGGCAAAGATATGTTCAGTTAGTGAGGCAGGTACATTTTTCAGATTCATATTAAAATGTAAGTAATTTTTGGTTATAACTGTTTAATGTTTCATATTTCATTTGATTCATGCATTTTCTATTTACCAGGAAGGCAATCTGCGTATGTAAGAGCCTTGAAAATCTTGGCTTCTGTTGTATACTTAATTTTGCCAAATTCTTTTGTGCATTAGTGGGTATTTAGTGTATTCATCTGATTTTCTAATGAATAATGATCAACTTTAAGCCTCAAATAACTTGCAATGGCATGTTCTGACTTTTATATTGAACAGGCTGTTAAACACTAACACTTCTTTTTGTCAGTTTTATACCATGCAGGCACTGGCAAATCTGCCATGGCTGATTTCTAGCAATTTTGATATACTGTAAGATTTTCCTCCTTGTCCTTGTGCATAAATTTTAGACGTTGCATATGCTCACTAGTGGTGATTCATGCCTGTTTACATGTACAGTATAAACCTAAAAGGAAGTTTTGTTTGTCTTTGCCCAGCTAATGATTTTCCCTGTTGTTCAACATACTGACAATGTTTTCCTACCTTTGCTAGTTTAAGAATCTCTCTGAGCGTTGCTTGTATTTTTATTCTATAACTGTAGTGTCGAAGTTCACCAGGAAAAGGGTTAAAAATAAAATAGCTGTGTATTAATAAACATCTAATTATAGTAACTAGGTCTCTTGCATAACATTAATTGTAATCTTCAATTCCCTACAAAAGTGGCACCCAGTATATCTGTAACATAAGTTTCCTTATATGTAGGGTGCTCGAAGACAAAGTCTTGTCTTTACAATAGATTGATGAAGACATAAAACTCTAAGACTCCATCAACCAATTTACAATTGGCTTTCAGAGATGACCAAGTTTTTAATAAGGTGAGTCTAGTTGTCACTCTTCCTTTAAATTGATCAAGGACCACAAGAAAGAGTTCACTTGAATGTATGCATGACTTGTGTATACATCCTGAGTGTATATATTTATTTCGGTCTCAGGGGGGGGACTCAGTTTCAAAATTTTGAATGTAACAAGTATTTCCTTGTGAATTGTGAGCCATCTTGGCAGGAGTGTTGTTTGATTCATGACTAGACTGGTTTTCCAGACCCAACAAACACTACTTGTCTATGTTAGTTGCACAAGCCTTGTATTTGTCTCCTTATTTCATTGCATGTTATAGCTATCATTTATCAAATTAAGAGATTTATGCTGATACTCTTGCTTTGGCTTCCATAATGTAATTTAAATAAATATCCTAGACTCCTAGAGATTTTGTTCTTGCCTCTTGGAAAGCTCTTTAGGTGTATTATTTAGTAGCCGTAAAATGTTGCACATCTCTAAATTGGAAAATCCGATAGATGTGAAGGAAAAGAAAAATGTCAAACAATATATTCTTCATCCGACAGTGATTACTAGTAGTACTGATTAGTATGTTTTTAATCACCAGTCCATAGTGCCGGGATTTATGGCTTTTTATTTTTGTTTTGACTTTATGGTAGGTGCTCGACAGCAAAGAGCATTATTGCGTTGATTAGATATTTAAATTTTGACCTTACAACTTTGCGAGAAATTCGTGGTTCACTTTTTTTTTTGCTTCTAAAAGGTGCCCCAATTTTTTGCTTCTATATTTGTCCGATCTTCCATTTCCCTCTGATCATTCACCACTTTTACATCTTGCAAGTAATGGTAATAATAGATAACAATTAAAGGTGAATTGGAAGTTACAAAGCAGTAGTAAAACAAAGCATCATAATTGCAAGGTACATGAATCACCTAACCTACTCTACTCTACTGTAGTGGTAAGTTGAGGTAAGGTCTATCTATTGGTTGGCGAATGGAGCCACTCTATGCTTACATGCACAATCTCTCTATTCTCTGCAAGTTTAAGCCGTAAAATGTATAGAGTGGCTCATTTTCATATGCGTCGGTCTGGCGTATTGTATAAGATAACATTCTCAGAAGTCAGGACTAACCACACCAACCTGCTATGGTCAGTGGTTTGCCTTGCCACGCACATCTTTTGAAGTTTGCTCTATAGTCTATACGTAAAAGTGGATATTTCGGCGTCTACAAAACAAAGTCTTAGGCGTGGCATGTGCACCTGACTGATTATGCATTACAGCACCATGTGCTCAAGCGGGTCAACTAATCATATTGATCACATTACATTTAGATTGGTCCACTCTTAATAGTGAATTTATCATCTCAAAAGCTATCTCATAATAAAAGGATGCATGTTTCTCAAAAAATAAATAAAACTTAAGGATGCTCGAGACAGTTGATCAGTATTAACCTCTGGAGTAAAATTTTTGTTATTGACCTTTTTGTTGACATCTAGCAAAAACACACACACGTATGTATATATTTTTATGGGGGGTTAAACTACCATTGAATAGAAAATTGTTCTAAATTGGGTGAGGGTAAGGGTTCTTTCTTCTACCCAGCGTCAAATTTATACTGATTTATCAAACTCAATTATAAAGATGATTTTGTGAAATATATCTCATTGAACATTAAGAAGAAAAAAAAAACATTTAAGAATTTTAATTTAAAAGGTTTAAAAAATAAAATAAAATCAACGTACTTTAATTTAAAAGTATGTTGATTTGTGTTATCAAAACCAAAAAAAAAAAAAAGTATGTTGATTTGTAAAACACCTTTATTTGCGCAGCAAGCAAGGTAATTTGATAAGACAACACAAAGCTCTATCATTGAGATTTGAGGGTAAAAGAAAATGGAGATCCGGATGAAGCCTATACACAAGTTTTGTGTGTGTTTGTCAAAGTTCAAACACTACCAACACAACTACACAAGGTTATAGGTCAAAGAAATGTCTGTGTTCTGTTCTGTCAGCAAGACCATCATGCTTGCGGGTCCCTTCTTCAATTTTGGTAATGTGATCCGCGTTGTAGTTTTTCTTCTCTTCTCTTCTACCAAAATAAAGCAACATCCTATTCGTTTTCCTTCCAACAACAATTGACAATTGAGTAGATATCTCAGTTTTGTTTCTTCCTTGGGCAGTCCTCTATCATGCTCTTCCAAAATCAAAGCTGGCTAAGGCCTTGAAGTATTAGAAGAAGCCACCTCTCGCTTAATTTTCAAGTGAGTGAAATTAAGTACTTGTATTCTTGCTCCATCTTTCGAGAATCTTAAACCGCTTTTGGTGTTTTTATTTCTTATATAGCTTGATGATTCATACTTTGTCTGTCCATTTCTTGTTTCAGTTGATCATAATATGCTCAAAGAGCTAGAGAGAGAGGGACAGAGAGAATGCCTTCACTTATATTTTTTCAACCACACTTTATCTTTCATTAAATCTTCTATTTTATGTGCTTGCACAACACAAAATTCTACTCTGACCACATTTATTCTTTAATGCAACCTGTTCTGTTATATATACTTCCTTTTTTGGGGTTTCTTTAATTGGTTTTTTCATTTAGTATAGAAATGAGCATAATGGGACATTGTTGCAATATCTACATGCACACATTATTCCTCAACCGTATACTTGTTTATCAAAATTATGTTTTTATTAGTTCTATAATTTAGTTTTCATTTTCTTTAAGAATCAGCATAATTAATAAAGAGAACAAGCACTATTATTAAGCTTGCAGGGAGTTGGGGAGGAAAATAGAACAAAAAAGAAAAAAGAAACAAGAAACATAAGTTGGTATTTTGGGAGAAAAGGAGAATGGAGGGCAGAGATCAGGGAGGAAGATGGAGAAATCTAAAACAGCGGCTAGGATTCAAGGGAATGGGGTGCTGTAGGGCCACGTGGAGCCCGACTTCTTCAACTTTGGCCATCCTAGAAAACCATCATGAAGAAGAAGAAGAAGAAGAAGAAGAAGAGTTGGATTTGGTGAGCAATGAGAATGCGAATGCGAATGTGAATGATGTTCATCAGGCACCTACTACAGCTACAGGAATGAACCTAGCAATGGCACTGGCGGCTGAGCGTAATTCAAGGGATGAGAATGTCAATGTGGGTCACCCTACCACTCAAGTTAAGACTCTGATGAGATTGATTGAAGAAACAGACGGCGTTGATTGGAGGAAGAAAAGGAGAAAGGACAAAAACAACAGCAACAACAACAACAACAACAACATCACGGGAGTCGACGACACTAATTCTAATTGGGTGTGCTGCGTCTGCATGGAGAGAAGTAAAGGCGCTGCTTTTATTCCCTGTGGCCATACCTTTTGTAGGGTTTGCTCCAGGGAATTGTGGCTCAACCGAGGCTCTTGTCCTATTTGCAACCGCTCAATCCTCGAAATCCTTGATATTTTTTGAGGTACCATTATTAATTTATTTCTAATTCCTTCCCTTCTTCAATAGTGATAGCCAGGGATAACGCTATTCTTTAGCGCATCTCATGTTTGTGATTTGAAAGTTGAAACATACCCACATCTTCTTAATTTGCTACTATCCAAATTTCAAATAACAGAAGAAAAATTTCTCATCTACGTACTATTTGGCAACATTTTCAATCACATGTTATTACTTATGACAACATGTTTCTCCAACATTCCTCAATTATGTGGAGTAAAATTACAAGTCATTGATGTCCTCATTAATTTTTGGTCTGCTTACGTAAGTATTCTATGATCATGCCGCTGATAATGTGTTAATCAGCTCAAAAAGAGAAATACTGCTACCCTGCGTGTTTATTGGGGAAAGAGGAAAATGCCACTTCAAATGTATGTACAGCCCCCCCTTTTTATTTATTAATAAAAAAGCATTTGTACATCAACTTTGAGTGTACAAAAGATTGCATAGGGTACCATATAAGAGTGCCGGGTTGCAAAAGATCCCATACATATTTACTAGATACAAAAGATGGACATTGGTTATATTCTGCTAATTTGTTCTGTTGCTCCCTTCCCCTCTTGTCAACTTCGTCTGCTACTCTATTTGCTTCACGGAAGACATGATATGGGTGGACGGTCTAATTTCTTTTTTTTTTTTTTTTGAAAGTGAAACTTCACTTGAAATTCATTAAACACTTCAGAAATTGGAGTACAACAAAATTAGGCATAAAACATAAGCAGACCTAACATTTAGCCCTATCAATTTGGCAAAGTTGTTGAACCATAGGAGGCTCCATTTCAAACCAGGTCTGTGACATCCTGGTTTCTCTAGCCAACTTTGCTAATTCATGAGCCACTTTGTTGTATTCCCTTTTCAAGTGCTTGACTTTCCAGTCATCAAAGAAAGAGGACAGCAGAAGTATCCCTTGAACAATGGGCTGCAACTCTCCATGGGGCGAGTTTGAGGAGATAGCATCAACGATCGAGAGCGAGTCAGACTCTATAATAACTTGCTTGAGCATCTTCTGTTGAGCTAGCAGAATCCCCTGTTCCACTGCTAATGCTTCGGTGACTTTCACGCTGTATTGTGCAGGTAGAACCTTTGCCCTTGCTGCCACAACCATGCCTCTACAATCTCGAATTACCACTCCCACACCAGAGGGTCTGCCATCTTCAGATGTTGCACCATCCACATTAATCTTATGCAGACCCGATGGAGGTGCATTCCACCCAACCTCCGGAGGTTGCTGCCGAAGTAGCTTGACAGCTGTAGCAACATTATAGTCATTAAGGGCTCTCTGTGCAGTACCCCAGATATGAATTGAGGGGGAACCTTGTGCCTCATGAGCCACCCTATTCTGGTTGTACCAAATCGACCACGCCGTGACAAAAAATATTTCCAAGTCATGGCAAGTTCCAGCTTCCATAATTTGCAATGCCACATTCATTACATCATTTGTTTCAGCCAAGAGATTGATTGGGCATGACTGCCAAAACCACCAAACATCACAAATTTTTTTACAATAGAGAATAGCATGTTTTGTACTCTCTCCCTCCTTTCCACATAGAGGGCAGGAAGCATCAACATCAATACCTCTTGTCACCATATTCATGCGTGTCGGCAGTCCATTCACACAAGCTCGCCAAGCAAAAATTCTCACTTTGGCCGGAAGCTTAAGGTGCCACATTTTCCTCCAAAGTGGGGCTCTATAGTCGCCATCCGAGCATCCACCCAAATCCGGTTCTAGTCCTAGGACATCATTCGTTGTTATAACCATTCATAATCAATATCCAGGTTTATAAATTAAAATCCTAATTCCTATGCTAGGTGTAATTTCTGCCTAACAGCCCATAGTACACGAAAAGGTATGTACACCCCTTTGCTGGGTCACAAGGCTCACAATTCCTTTTATTCTATGTAATGCGTATGAGAAAACTAAAAACAAACAGAAATTTTTGTCTTTGTTAAATATGATATAGAAGTCTCTAATTCTCCATGTAGGGATAAAAGGCCCAAGAGTGTGTATTGGGCCGTGGGCCTTGTCTGAGGATGGTTAGTGGTCCAAGGACAGCTAGACAATAGGGAAGACATAAGAATTAGGGTGCCACGACTATGATTGCGAAAGTTTGGGAAGGTAGTCCGAGGAGGAATGCCTCCTCGGCTAAGTAAAGCAAAGGTCAGAAGGATTGGTCCGCCCTTATGGGTGACACTTCAAAAGGTTCTACTGATAAGAATAAACATCAGGGAAACATAGGACAAAGGGAAGCAAAGAAATATTTAAGGAAAAGCTGCTACAATCGCATTGAATGCTTTGTAGTTAATCCTCTAACCACATTAATGTGAAAGTGATACCTAAACAATGGCAAGCAGCCTTACAATTACTCCCAAAGATTTCAATAAGGTGTTGATGGGACAAGAACCAAAGCACATGTGGACAATGGAGATGAAGAAGAAAGGGTATATAATAGAGAAAGAAGCCCTATGGTAGGGGGATCGGAGAATCGAAAGAAAAATATTGTAACAATAAGAACTAGACTTGTAATCAAATCCAAAAGAAATATATACAAGAACTAATCTCCTCGGATTATGTCGAAGACGATTTTCTTTGGGTAAAACTAGTTTTTCTTTGCTTTCTCGTCATCTGGATTCACTATAATTGTTACTCAACTCATTAGAGCCCAGTTTTCCAACTCACTCTCTACAAATTCATTATATTGGGCTCTTTGGGCTTATATCCTATTACCTTTTGGGTTTAGGAATCAAACTGTGGCCTTACACTCCGTATATTCCTTTTCATTTTCAATATCCCTAGAAATGGTGACATGTATTCTTCACACACACAATATGTGAGTAGATCGAATAATTAAGGTTAAAATATTGTTTTCTTCCTTAAACTTTGCACAAAATTTGTTTTTCATCCCAAAAAGTTTGTTTTTGGGTTCCTAAGTTTTTGCAAAAGTTCCCATTTATATCCTCTTGTTTGCTACAACTAATTTTTATCCCATTATGGGTGGAACTAGAAATTTAACTTTGGGGGCCAACGCGTTAACCAAAGAAATTATGAATTCAAGAATGGAAAATATGCTGACTAAATATAATATAAAAAATAAAATTAGGAGGACAAAATTTAGTTACAAAACTGGTTGTAACCATAGAGTAAATATTACTACATATTTTGAAAACCTAATCATTTAATTGCATATTCTTTACGCTCATAATACACAAATTGGACAAAGTTTGGCTACAAAATTAGTTGTAGCTTAAAATTGCAACATTGCTCAATAAAATAAACATTACTACATATTTTGAAAATTTAATTGTTGAATTGCATATTCTTTACGCTGATACACAAGTCAAATTTTGTATCAATCGGATATTATTTACTATATGATTTGTAAACTTATATATTTTATGCATAATTTTAAACTATAAAAACTTACCATTTAAGCAATTTATTGATGACATAGCTATTGATCATTAATCTTTTAGAAATTTTGCAAGTATGAAGAATATAAAAAGAAGATGTAATCTAATTGTGGATTTGTCAAAATTCGTCTCCAATAAAAAGATATTGAGTAAGGTTGTAGCCTAAGGTTACAACTAATTTTGTAATTAAACTTTATTCAAACTAGAATATAATCAATGTTAACAAAATCTTATAGTTTGTTTGGATGGAGGGGGAGTAGAGTAGAGGGAGGAAGAATAAGTTAAATTACCTTATTTGGATGCTTTATTAGGGAGGAGGGGGAGGGATTTGGAGGGGTTTTAACTATTTCTAACCCCTTATTTTTAATTTTTTCAAATTGGAGAGATTTGAAGGGAGAGTAAAGTATAAAAATGCTTGAGCAAATGAATTATCAAATTTACCCTTACTATATTAACAAAATTACAAATTATGAAAACAGTAATTATTCCTCTCTCCTTTACTTAATTTTAAAAACATCCAAACAAAGTGGAGAATAACCATTTTTCTCTACTCTCCTCCCCTTCAAACTTCCCAACATAGCATTAATGAAAGAACATATGGTAAAATACAATGAAATACTCTGAGTTTTGGGATAACACCAAGCACATCCAAAACTTCTTAAAAGTTACCAATTTGGTCCATAAACATGAACGACATTATACTGTGTTTGTGCACTCTTTTCCATAGTGCAAAGCTATGTACTGTGATTTTTGCAAGAAGACTACAAAGTCAATTGCATTACCACCACAACATTCCGTGTTTCATGAACACCAATCCAACAATTTTCATAGTTTTTTCTCTTAAAATAATTTTTTTTAAAATATTAATAATTTTGTGTTTGGTAGCGAAGAAAATCAAAAGAAAAAGTAACATAAGTCTTCTCCATTTTGTGTTTAGTAGCCAAGAAAATCAAAAGTAAAAGCCACATAAATCAAAAGAACAAGCAATATAAAGTGTCATATGCTCTTTAGACTCCTTCAGTTAGTGTTCGGTTGCCAAGAAAACCCAATGGAAAAACCTCATCTCCTTCTCAAAGAAACCCAAGAAAACCCAACTGGCCTAAAGCCACCAGGTTAAAAATCAAACATCTGATAGCCACGTTGGTCAAACCCAAATTCACTTATCCCATCGAAAATTGCTAACCCACCACCATAGGATTTCAATTAACAAAATGGAGAGACGAGGGAAGAAGAAATGGGAGAAAGAAGATCCTTGAAGGCTAAGATTTGGCCAGACAAAGGAAAAGAAAATAGAAAGATAAAGAGAGAATTGGTTGAGAATAGAGGAAAAAGAAAAGAAACAAGAGAGAGAGAGAGGTGTGATGTCGATGAAAAGAAAGAGGAAAAAAATAGGACAAAGTTTAGCTACAGAATTGGTTGTAGCCTTAGGCTACAAACTCACTTAATAAAATAAATATTACTACATATTTTGAAAATCTAATCGTTGAATTACATGTTCTTTGCGCTTTTAATACACATGTCAATTTTTGTGTCAATCGGATATTATTTACTATATAATTTATAATCTTATATTTTATGTATAATTTTAAATTACAAAAACTTGCAATTTAAAAATTTATTGATGACATAACTATTGATCTTTAATTTTCTTAAAATTTTGCAAACATAGAGGATATAAGAAGAAAATACAATCCAATGGTAGATTTGTCAAAATTCATCTCCAATAAAAAGATATTGAATGAGTTTGTAATCTAAGGCTATAACCAATTTTGTAGCTAAACTTTGTCCAAAAAAGTAAATGAATTAAATTGTCTGAAGAATACAAATGGTGTTACCGTTTGTGTTTAGGACCAATTGATTATTTTTAATAAGTTTTGGATGTAGTTGGCAATACCCTAAACCTCAGGGTAGGTTACCGTATTTTACCCAAGAACATGCACTAAATATTTATTCCTTAATAAATTTTAAATCATTTATTTATCAAAACTGAATTTGAAGTTATTTTAAATCATGAAAATAATCTGATGGGAGTGACGAGTTTGTGTTCCCTTGACGAAGTCAGCACTAATGACGAGGTCATCCCTATTGACGAGGAAATCAGTCATCACTGACGAGGGCAAGAATATCATTCAATGAAGCCAGCCAGTGACTTGAGCAGTTACGAAACCAGTCGAGCAGGCCGTTGGGGAGCCTATTAAAAGCCCCATTATTGGGCAAGAAACGTTACTAAACAAGGCATTAACACCCCAACGGCTAGCAACCAAAATCACATATATAAAGCCCTCACATTGTCAGCAGAAGGTACATACATTCACACTCTAAGAAAGTATCCATCATTATCTTGTTCTTCCATTTTCATTTCACAAAGTGCTTCTTTGTTCTAACTTTGGCATCGGAGGCATTGTGACAGGCACCACACTGGTGACCCTTATGAAGAATACATTCGCGCTGACAAGGAGTTCCATCTGCCTACCTTGACTGACGAATTCACGCTTCATCAGTTTGGCGCCGTCTGTGGGAAACGACATTTTCAGATTCATATTTGAAAACATAGTTTCTATCAACCCTTTACATTCAGATGGAACCCAATCCAGATTCTACAGCCTTGGCCCAGCAAGTCCAAGCCGTTGCAGCAACCATTGAAGAGCTCACCAAG